>NW_015537935.1:526049-534792 GCF_001515605.1 Sinocyclocheilus anshuiensis | reverse complement strand
GACCATGTGATATTTCAGTTTTTCTTTTTTAATAAATCTGCAAAAATGTCAACGATTCTGTGTTTTTCTGTCAATATGGGGTGTTGTGTGTACATTAATGAGGAAAAAAAATTAACTTAAATTATTTTAGCAAATGGCTGCAATATAACAAAGAGTGAAACATTTAAGGGGGTCTGAATACTTTCCGTACCCACTGTATATATATATTCATGAGATTTTGTAACACAATAATGTAGTTTTTTTTAAAAACTTGGCATCACTCACTTATTAATGTTTTTCTGCACAGTTTTGGGGGTGATTTTTTTATTAAATTTAATTAATTAATTTATTTATTTATTATTACAATTTGTAATAATTTAAATATATGCATTTATTTAAAATTGCAACATTTTATGCAAAATTCACTTTAAAAAGATTTATATTTCTCAGTTTCATTTATGGTGAAAAAAAAAAGTGGCATAAGTTAGTGTAAGATTGATGCCAAACTGATTACTGGAAAACTAAGACTTTTAAAATTGATTTTTTAAACTACAGCCACTAAATGGCTGCAGAGTATCACTCAATGGCTCATTCGTCATTTTGCACATAGGTGTACATATTTTCACATTTTTTAAACTTGGATTTATGCTTAGACATTATAAAATCATAATTATTCTTTGTCAAAGTTTAGATTTTTTTGTACTGAAGTATCAGTTCTTGCAATTATGAAACATTATTACAGTCAAAACTGAAGATGGTGTTATGCATGTTATATGTGTGTTACAGTGTGTACATTATATGTGTGTGTGATTGCAGTGATTTCATTTGACAAATTATGTATTTATTTGTTTATTTATTTATTGTCAAACTAACATACAAATATACAACCAGCCATTTCGATGAAGGACATATTTAATTATTTTTATTTTTTACATGTATTTATTTAAATTTCAGCAAATGTTATTTGGGGTTGCACATAACCTCAACATTGCATAAGGGTTTTTATAAAATTATATATTAACTTTAGAATTTTAAATTATGTATAATAATGCAGATATTGAATGAAAAAGCTCTGTTAGGAACATACTGCAGGCTGCTTTTTTGCTTTTCCTATTAAAATGACTAAACAAGAAAACAAACAACAAAAGCACTTGTTTTAATCCCAATGAATGCCTCAAAGTACTACTACAAATGTTAAAGTAAATCTCTTGAGTTTTGCCAGGGGAACTAACACTGACTGAATTGTTCTGTTTTGTGGCAGGCGATGCATTTTCGTTAAGTGATGTCATGTGGCCTGCTGTGTCCGTCTCTGAGAGGCGACTGGGAGTATTTCTCATTTCAACAGCCACTCACTCACAGTTGGGGAGTGACTACATCTCTTTCTCATTTGCAGGAATTAAAGGGGGAGGTGGGCAGAAATACCTTTGTTGGCAGTGCAAAGTGCACCCAAGAGTTACACTTGGGCAGTACATGCACTTCTTTGCTGTGATACGACCTTGTCACTTTGTACCAATATTACAGCAATTTAGGCTCCTAAAGATTCAGACCTTTATTTCTTCACAACAAGATTCAGTATTTTGTTAGTCCCTGCTAAAACAACAATTGCTATATATTGAGCATACAGCAAGCTGTACTGGTTAATAAAGAGCTAAGCAACTAAGTGGAGTTCTTCTGTGCTGAAGACAGATTATATTCAATTCCCATTACTGTTGTAAAACTGTATTAGGCATTGGGAAAGAAATGTAGATATTATGAATGAATTAATTACATTATTGTTTTTAAAAAAATTCAATAATGTTTCTGCCACTGTATATAAAATGTAAAAAAATATATATAATTACGAAATTTAGCTCTCAATTCTGAATTTTTTCCCCCTCAGAATTCTGAGATATAAATTCACAATTGCGAGTTATAAAGTCAGAATTGTGAGATATAAACGATCAATTCTGATTTTATTTCTCAATCGAGGCTCCTTAACTATTTGACTATTTGAGAATTATAACTTTTCCAGTTGTGATTACGGAAATTCTACAGATTTAAACAAACAAACAAACAAACAAATAAGGTGCAGTGTCAGTGTGAAGCTACAAATTGCTCATTGCAAATTGTTGATATATAAAGGTGACATATCAACTTATCTAACACTTAAGTACAAATTTGCAATACAGTCAAACCTAACCTATATTAATTTCTCTTGATATCAATTGCTGCAAAGCTCAGCTGCTCATAAATGAGCTGTTCAAGCTGAATTTCAAGCTATTCATGGCTAATTTTAATGCAACACATTTAACCTAATAATTAAGCTCAGAAACTCCACCTTATTATACTACATTATCAATTTGTGCTTTGTGCTTTGAAACATCAGTGTATCTCAGTGCCCTTTTGTGGCGCGGTTATAGCTCAATTATACTCTAATATCATCTTACACCTTGTTATGTTTAGTAATAAGGGACACAATAAACAAAGACTGTTAAAAGCCTTTATGGTGAATGGCTACTGCATAATGTGAAAAATCGACCACTCTAAATGGCAGCTTAAGTAAATAAAGCACTTAAATAAGTGAAGCTTCATTTCCACCAGCAATTGTGTCAATGCACAAAGATTTGGAGTTCCTTGGAATTAAAAGATCACTCTAGAAATACAGGGGGGGGGAAATGACGGTAAAAGCCTGCAAAAGTGCAAACAAATTTGATGACAAAAAAGAAACTTGATTAACCAAAAAAGTAAATACGTAGCTAATGATCGTAATTACAACAGAGTAATATCAGCCCTAGGGCCGCAGCGAAACTTCCTCTGTTGGCTTTATTCACTTGCCATGTCTCGTCCTCTTTGCAGGCTAATTGAGAGTATTTGTATGTTGGCTTGCTAATGAAGGTCTAGATGTGCCTGTAGCCTCTACTGTTACACTAATTCAGATAAAAGCTTGACTTCAGCTGCCATACTGACATTCAAGGTGTAGGCCGGCTCAGTTCTCATCTATCAAAATGGCCATTACGGGCTGAGGAATCTAATTAGCACGACAAGATCTAAAATACAAGACTCCTCCTATTCACAGCACGCGTCCCTTAATCAGATAGATTGTGGCTAATTGCTAAGACATTGAGTTGATTTTCACTGGTGGAGTGTGGGTGCTTTCAGGGCCCGAGATGTGCCTTTATGAGCGCTCTGACACACATAACCTGCCTGGAAATTCAAAAGCAACACGGCCAGACTCTGTTTTGTTCGGTGGTTTGAGACACGTGTCAAACAAACTGTGGGAATACTAATCAGAAATGTAGATATACATTCATGTGCACAGTATTGAAAGGTAATTTCAATTAAATTGATTTTAAATTCAATTCAATTATTTAAATATTTGCACTGACACAAGAAATCTTTTCTACCCAAATCGGTATCTAACATAACCTTTTCTCTCAAATAAAAGCAGACAGTATTGTTGAAAAAGTTTGGAGTTAGTAAGTTTTTGTTTTTTAAAGAAGAGTCTTATGTGTTCACCAAGGCTGCATTTATTTAATCAAAAATACAGCAAATGAAGCATAAAAGTATTTATGGAGGAATATTGTTGTGGAAGTTGTGTTTACGGCTCTGCTATTCTGCGCGGATGAATCTGATGGCTTGAGACGCAGAATGCTGTGCCCATGACTACAGGTGATCATCTTATCTTAAAATCAACTGGATTAGACAAATAGTTATGTGTTCGTTCTCCAATTGGAATATTATTTCCCTTCATATTTTAACTAGATTGGGTGGTATTAATTTCTTCCTTGTTTGCAATTTTCATATCCACAAAATTGTGGATATTTTCATATCCACAAAAGAATCTTTCGGCATTTCATTGTCAAGCTTTTTCTAGCATGGAGTCTAATTTACAAACACAATTTTCACCTCATAAATACTTTATCTGGAACAATAAGGACATTCTATATAAACAAAAGATTTTGAAAATTGGTTACGAAATAATATTGTTTTGGTGAACCAAATATTTCACTCAGACGGCCTTCTTTTTACTTATGAGGAATTTTTGGCAAAATATAGTATTTCCATACCATCAAAGGAATTTGAAACTGTCTTTGGTGCAATTTCTTCCAGAATATGTATGTTGATTAGATTTTCAACAGCTTCCTCCCTTCTCCCAAGGTTTTTTTTTCTCCATTTCTGTCACCGATAGAGTTTTGTTTCCTTGCCACTGTCACCTTTGGCTTGCTTAGTTGGGGACGCTTGACTGATTGCACAGATACTATTGGAAGAGAGCTGAACTGAATCATCAATGAACTGACTTTAGCTGAAAAATGACTCTTTGTTATTGTCTTCTTGCATTATTGACAAACTATTTTCCTGTTTAACACTGTAAAGCTGCTTTGACACAACCGGTATTGTATAAAGCACTATATAAATAAAGGTGACTTGACTTGACTCTCACCAAAACACTACCTTGTAGGCAAAATAGGTTTCTTCTTTAAGTTTAATAATTATAAAAAAATCGATAAGAGCTCTTTTCCAAAAATATTTTATTTTAAAACCAAATGTGACTGCATATTGGAGTCAATTTGTGAGTGATGTTGATTGGAATAAAGTCTGGTTGCTGCCTAATCACTATAACAAACAAGGTTAAATAAGTATCTTTTAAACTTCTTCACAGAATATATCTTGCTAAACATTATTTAACTAAGTTTGAAAAAGATATAGATGAAAGCTTTTGCAAGCAGCAGCAGCCAGAGAAAGCTGTTCCTTTATTATTGGAAATGCCCCTATGTGTCTCTTTTTTGGCAAAATGTGACTTTATTGTTGGCTTGACTTTATTATTGGGAATATGGATGTATTTTTATTTATTTAAATTTTTATTTCATTTTATTTATTTTTTTTACAGTGGAAAGATGTTCTTTTAGGTATTTTTGTAAACTCCAAAGATGAATAAGTCAACATTTATTTTATCATTGTTTTTTTTCATTATTTATTTATTTTGATTTTTATGGCTAAATTTCACAAAAAAATATTTGAAAATGAAGTGAAACATTACATTGAGTCAATATTGCCCTCAAAGAAACAAAAAGCTATTTGAATTTTACAAGCATGTACTCTCTTTAAAGTGTTTTTATAATGTTGTTTATACCCCATAGCAGTTATTCTGTATTGCAATTTTATTTTTTATTTTTTAATCTTACGAGCAGGTTGGTAGCTTTTATGTTGTTGTTGTTTGGACTTGTTGAAATGTTTTAAAATAATGTTACAAAAGTTTGGCAACGCTGACATTAGTCAAAGTTTGCTGTTCTTATCAAATAACAGTAAAAACAATAACTTAAGGCTATTTATAGGCAAATAGACCAAAGTAGTAACTGGTTTAGAGACTGGCATTAATTGCTAATATAACAATGCCAGTAATAATGCCAGTAATGCTAGGTTTTGTGAACCTAGTCAATGCACAGCAAACTATGTTGATTCGTGTATTATTATGGGTACTGTCGCTTTTCCTTTTTGCTTGCAAACTCTTCAGTTCGAGGTTCATTCTAAATATGGAAAGGGTATGGCAAAATTATTAAGAGTAGTATACTAGTTTGCGGTTCCGGACTCTGCATCAGTTGTTGTGCATAGTAGCCTGACCTTCTTTCCTTTATTATGGATAAACACAACTGGATTTATGAAGAAAATATGCAGATTCTTGGGAAATAAGTTCCAACAACTCTTAAATATAAATAATTATTATTGGCTTACTATAATGATTTAGGGTAAGGCAAAGACATGGTTTGGATAATGTTTTTATGATGTTCTTACTCATTATTTACATTTCGTTTATAAACAACAAAGTTATGTAGTGCAGCTTTAAAATAACTGTTCTGTTTTAATACATTAAAACTTTTATTTATTTACAGAAATGGCAAAACTCCAGCTTCAGCTGCCATTACTCCAGTTTTCAGTGTTACATGCTCCTTAAGAAATCCTTCTAATGCTGATTTTGTGCTTAAGAAACTTATTTTTCCGGGATTATTTTTTTTCAGATTTCTTTGATGAACAGAAAGTTTGAAGAACAACATTTATTTGAAATAGAAATGTATATATATATATATATATATATATATATATATGGGTTATAGCATCCATTGTAACATTTTCCCACTCTTAGATATTTATTTATCAATCTTAGAGAAAAAAAATCATCAACTTCCATGATTTCTGTTGTGAAACTGAAAATTTATAATTTGAAAGATTGATGGCAGAATTTTCATTTTGGGTGAACTGTCGCTTTAACTATACAGAATCTTTTAAGTATTACTATTGGCATAAACTTTTTTTCATAACATGGGCCAGTCTGTGGAGACCACTGACAAGATGATTTGAGAAGCTTGCATTAATTCCACTTAAACAGAGCTGTAATAAAATAGCGAAAAAAAGAATGGCGGGAACACATGAGACCCGCCGCAGTCTGGGAAGCCAGAGCGAAATCTCATGAACTCATGATCGTGAGGATGCAATAAAGAACTAGAGCAGCCGACCAACAGGCCCTGACAGAGAAAAACGCTCCCCACCTACAACAGATAATAAATCAGACACAGGCGAATTAAAAAACCAACAGAAGAACAACAAATATGCCATGTCTTGCTGGTTTTAAGTGTCCATACCTTTCCCCCTTCACTGCAGGAGGGGAAGAGTATAATAACTTCACCTCTCTCATTGTCACCTAGAGAAACATTGGGATGATTTTCAATATGTTTTTTAATTACGCTTGCTTATTTCATCATTAGCTTAAAAAGAGCACGAGTGCCAGAAGTGGCCAGGGTCGTGTGGGGATAAAATGACAGAGAAAAAGTGTTCATGAGAAAACTCTCTTGTATGAGGGAATGTGATGAAATAAAACAGAGAGAGAGAGAGGGAGAGAGAGATGAGAAGGTGGATATAGTCTGTGGAGTTGCAGATTAGATAAGACTGCAAGTAAATCAATCAATCAGTCAATCAATCAATCAATCAATCAATCAATCAATCAATCAATCAATCAATCAATCAATCAATCAATCAATCAATCAATCGTATTAACTGTCTTGAATGAAGCAAGTAAGAAAATTGGTAAGGCTCAGTATATCAGTCTGACCTCTTTATATGTAAGGGGACCTGCTATTTTTGTCTTATTAGTTCACTTCCAGAATAAAAAGCTAGTGCAAGATGAGCATTTGTGGTTAAAAAGTATATCAGTTTTTTTTTTAAATGATGTTCAATTTGGACCTTCAGTCCGTTGGCCACCATTGAAGTCCAGTATATAGAGAAAAATCCAGGATTTCCTTAATTTCTTTGCGACTGAAGAAAAAAAAGACACAAACAACTTGGATGACATTGGGGTGAGTAAGTTATCAGGACATTTTTATTCTGGAAGTGAACTAATCCTTTAAAAATGTTTAAATTACATTTAAAATTGAAATTAATTTTAAAATAAAAAAATAATAAATTTTGGTTACATGAATTATTGTTACAACAAGGGACATTTTAGTGGGTGCCTTCTGTAAAGCATGATAAAAATGTATGATGTAAGTAAAATTCTAATTTATGAAAAAAAAATAAAGCTACATAATTTATATACTGTATAGCTTTAAATGCATGATTACATAGTAAAAAGTACATATAATCTCACTGTTGCATTAAAGTGAAGTGCTGTAAAAGTATCTGGTTTAGATATTATTTTTTTTTCTTATCCAGAATTCTGCTGCCTGTAGATCAGTCACATCATCAATACAGACAAGAGTGACTGTTCCAGTGTCAGTGATACATAACAAACCATAACTATATCATCACCACGTTTCACTGATGAAGTGAGATTGTCAACAGTTCCTCAATGCTTTCTCTTTCCAGCATTCAGGTACAAGTTAATCTTTGTACCCAGACTTCTTTCTGACAGCTTTTCTTTTTCTTTCTTTCTTTCTTTCTTTCTTTCTTTCTTTCTTTCTTTCGAGTTCATTTGAGTAGTAGCGCTTTTATGATTCTTTGTTAA
Source organism: Sinocyclocheilus anshuiensis (assembly GCF_001515605.1). Taxonomy (NCBI): domain Eukaryota; kingdom Metazoa; phylum Chordata; class Actinopteri; order Cypriniformes; family Cyprinidae; genus Sinocyclocheilus; species Sinocyclocheilus anshuiensis. The sequence continues at coordinate 526,841 of NW_015537935.1, read as the reverse complement.
GTGCTCTTAATTAACAGCTGGAAAAGGTTTTTTTTTTTTTTACTTAAAGGTATGCTTTTTCTTGTTAACACATTTTTCTTGTCATGTCATTTATGCTTTTTCAAATGGTTTTGCACACCTTTGTACATTTTGCTGAATCGTCAATCAAGTTGGTGATTTTATGCTGTGAAATAGCAGCAAAGGACTCCAAATGAAAAGGAAACTGCTACAGTAAACTCTGTGAATGAATCATGCAAGCACACCAACACAGCCAAGACACAACTGAAGTGGTGATTAATTATACTATATATTTTTATTACAATATAATATAATAAATATTTTATTTTACTTTATTTTATTTTAGTTAACATTGATTTCAATTATGTTTTAGTATATAACTAGCAATAAATAATTTTTTGAGCTAAATAAACAAATTCTGGGTAGAATTTATTTTTAAATATATTATTTAGGTAAAACTTTATAATAACTTTCATTAAATCATTAACAAACATTGTATTATGCTTATTGGATCATTAGTTTATATATTAGAGGCGGTTTATTAAGCCTCTTATTAAGAAACCACAACTAGATCCTAGTGAACTGGCAAATTACAGACCCATTTCAAGTCTTCCTTTTATGTCTAAAATTTTAGAAAAAGTTGTGTCTGCGCAATTGTGCTCCTTCTTGCAAAAAAAAAAAGATCTCTATGAAGAATTTCAGTCAGGTTTCAGGCCCCACCATAGCACAGAAACTGCACTTGTTAAAATTACAAATTACTTGCTTCTTGCGTCAGACCAAGGCTGCATCTCATTG
>NW_015537935.1:525491-525661 GCF_001515605.1 Sinocyclocheilus anshuiensis | reverse complement strand
GTCTTCTACCACACTACAATCCATCACGCTCCCTAAGGTTGCAAAACTCTTTGGCTCTTCAAAACATTTGGCTCCCAAACTCTGGAATAGCCGTCCTGATAATGTTCGGGGTTCAGACACACTCTCTCTGTTTAAATCTAGATTAAAGACACATCTCTTTGGCCAAGCAT
>NW_015537935.1:516156-525382 GCF_001515605.1 Sinocyclocheilus anshuiensis | reverse complement strand
TACTACTAAATATTGTAGAAACTTAATTTGCTGTAAAGTTGCTTTGCAACGATTTGTATCGTGAAAAGCGCTATACTACGGAGCCCCTAAAGGGACATGGTGGTGGAAAAAAAATTCGGGGTGGGAGGAAATTTTTTTTTGCGTTCTCTCGCAAAACTTTTGCGTTCCCTCCCAAACTTTTGCGTTCTCTCGCAAAGATATTTGCGTTGCCTCGCAAAACTTTTGCGTTCTCTCACAAAGATATTTGCATTCCCTTTTGCGTTCTCTCGCAAAGATATTTTGCGTTCCCTCGCAAAACTTTTGCGTTCTCTCGCAAAAAATATTTGCGTTTTGCGAGGGAACGCAAAGTTTCTCGAAGGGAATGCAAATTTTTGCGAGAGAACGTAAAAAATCTGACAAATATTTTTTCCTCCCACCCCAAATTTTTTCACTCAATCTGATTTTTTTCCACCACCATGTCCCTTTAGGGGCTCCGTACTATACAAATAAAACTTGAATTGAATTGAATTGAATATATATTCAAAGAGTTAGAAACATGAGATAATGTGCTTGTTAATGTTTGCTAATACACTTATTAAACATTAGATAATGTTCAAACAAATCATTATTTAATGTGCTTTTTCTACCATTATCTGGTGCTCCGAGCCATACGGTATCGTTCCCAATTCTTTTCAAAGCCACTGTTCTTGTGCATTCAAAGCAAAATCAATAGTACTATTCTTGTTATCAAATCATCTTTTTTCACATACACATTGTGTGCCAAAGCTCTTCCAGAAAAGAGCACATTCTCCATCCCTGAAATGATCAATTATATTAAAAGCTTCTGTTTGAAAATCCAGAGTCAGAACCATTATTTGTTATAGAATTGAATTTGTCTAACTGTATATAATAAATTACTACCCTAAACCAGTATTTAAGGATATATTTATATAAATATCCATGTAAAGTTTATGTATTAAAAAGTTGGTAACACTTTTTAATAACTTTCATTAATAAATCATTAACAAACATTATATAATGCTTAATGGATCATTAGTTAATATATATTAAAAGAGTTACAGTGGAAACGTGAAAATGTGCTTGTTAATGTTTGTTAATAAACTTATTCAACATTAAATAATGTTTAACAAATCATTATTTCATGCAAGTTAAAATGCTTACAAATGTCATTAAACTTTCAATTCCATATGATCAAGCACTTATTGAAAATTTACAAATGATTTTAACAGATGTTATAAAATGATTAACTTGTGTTAATGCGCAACACTTTTGCTGCTATTGAGGTGTGATAGGGCTAAGGTTGGGGACAGGTTTGGTGGTATGGGTAGGTTTAAGGGTTGGTTAAAGGTTCAACAGTGTACAGGGGTCAAATTGATTATTATAAGGGAACATGGTTCAATCTGTTTATATTATATTGTTTTGATAAATTATTTATTCCTATTTGATTCCCCTATTTATTTATGAATCAAGGAATAGCTGCGACATTCTGTTTGTGGATACCACATAAATTAATTGTGTAAGTACTGTAAACAAAATCTTATCTGTTGCAAAATTGTCAGTGACTTCTCTTATATACAGCATTTTTTCGATGTAGACTAAAAATATCAATCCAATGTTTAATGGCAGTTTATTCAGAATGGTGAAGCCTCTCCTCCATTGACATTCATTCATTCATTCGTTCAAAAAAAGGCCTCTGGTCTCCATCCAGCAAAACACTTCTTGTTTAAAGGGTATAATAGGACCCATTTAATGAAGATTTGTCTGGTTTTCATGTGTATTCAGATGAGCATTGCCTTGTAGACCCAACATCTCATATGCAGTCACTAGTGTGATTATCTTGATTTGGCCTCTAGAAACATTCTTCATGAGTTCCCGATGAAGGTCCAAAGTGCTTTCTCTTAGTCAGCCTGGGCTTAGCTTAATTTGGTTTGCCTGGTTTTAGGAATTGAATACCTGCTTTTTCTACCATTATCTGGTGCTCCGAGCCATACGGTATCGTTCCCAATTCTTTTCAAAGCCACTGTTCTTGTGCATTCAAAGCAAAATCAATAGTACTATTCTTGTTATCAAATCATCTTTTTTCACATACACATTGTGTGCCAAAGCTCTTCCAGAAAAGAGCACATTCTCCGTCCCTGAAATGATCAATTATATTAAAAGCTTCTGTTTGAAAATCCAGAGTCAGAACCATTATTTGTTATAGAATTGAATTTGTCTAACTGTATATAATAAATTACTACCCTAAACCAGTATTTAAGGATATATTTATATAAATATCCATGTAAAGTTTATGTATTAAAAAGTTGGTAACACTTTTTAATAACTTTCATTAATAAATCATTAACAAACATTATATAATGCTTAATGGATCATTAGTTAATATATATTAAAAGAGTTACAGTGGAAACGTGAAAATGTGCTTGTTAATGTTTGTTAATAAACTTATTCAACATTAAATAATGTTTAACAAATCATTATTTCATGCAAGTTAAAATGCTTACAAATGTCATTAAACTTTCAATTCCATATGATCAAGCACTTATTGAAAATTTACAAATGATTTTAACAGATGTTATAAAATGATTAACTTGTGTTAATGCGCAACACTTTTGCTGCTATTGAGGTGTGATAGGGCTAAGGTTGGGGACAGGTTTGGTGGTATGGGTAGGTTTAAGGGTCAACAGTATGCAGGTGTCAATTTAATTACTATAAGGGAACAGATCAATCTGTTTACGTTACATTGTTTTGATAAATTAACAAGTATTTTCTTTTAAAACATGATTTGTTTATTTATGATTCAAGGGAGATCCTGTTTAATGATGCACTGAAGAGTAGTATACTAATGTGAGTTTTGAGTCAATGAAAACATTTTTTTTTTTGCACCAACATTACAATCTGTCTTTAGCAAGCATTTAGCTAAACTTAACCAGCAAACCTTTACACAATCCTTGGTACATTAACTAAAAGTCCAATGCCCATAAAGATACTACATGACTAGTAATTGTTTATAAACATTTACAAATGATGAATAGTTTCAACTTTAGATTGGCTACTGCAAAAACATGAACAAATAATTAATAAATGTTTAGTAAAGATGTGTGAATAGGGTAAATTCAGGTCTTTCGGGACACTTTTTGCTATCGAGATGACTGCTCATAAAGGTATTAATGATTAGTAAACGTTTATAAACAGTTGCAAATGATGAACAGTTTCCACTTTAAACTATGTGAATATATATTAACTAATGATCTGTTAAGCATTATATAATGTTTGTTAATGATTTAGAAATGGAAGTTATTACCATTATTTATTTACTTCCCACCTGGTATGGAAAAATATGCAATCCAACAAAGGGTTTCATGAGTTGCACCTGTCACATCCACCCCAGTCATGTGGCTTGACACATTTCAAAATGGAGGCAATAATGATTGGTTGCTGTCTGATGTCTGTAATAATGTCTGGCTGAGTGATTTGTCCTAAATACTACAACTCATTCATGACTGCAAAAAATCTGTTTCTTTAAAAAGAAAATATAATGTTTATTCATCATTAAATGGCATAAAATGTAGATCTTCCTGCATCATCTGCTTTAGTGATAAGCTCTGAATGACTGCAGATGTATCGTAGAAACAAGCGGAAATGTCTTTTCCCCTGCACTCGTCCCGCTGTGAATCCCTCACCTGTGAACCACTAAACACTTGCAGTGGTACAATTCCCACATTACAGGAGGTCAAAGACTCACATGTGCGTCTTCTAAAACAAGTGATGTCAGCTGTGCAATTCTTTTAAATTGTCACCAAGGGAACGTAACATATATAGTGCCGACTGCTTTTCCAAGGTTCAAGGTTGTACTGACACTCGCTGACATCTCATCACCATGGGAACCTTGAGGTTGCCGAGAGCAACTTTCCCAAGATGCACATATCGAATAATTGTACAAATAGATATAGAATAATTGTAAAACTAGTGCTATTTTTGTCCCTAAATAAATAGCTGATGATAAATAACTGGTGCCAACTTTCACTATACATAGACACACAAACACAAAATAACTTTTATTTATTTATTTATTTTTTGAATGCATTTTTAGCCTGTCCCCAGCCTCCTTGTTATATTGTGCAAATGAAAACACAAGCAAACAAAGTAACAAATGGTAGCATTTTGGCTTCATTCTAAAGTATATATTTATAAAATTTAAGTGACAAGTATTCCAAAAAGATTGGTCAGTTGGTCTCCATGTTTTGTGACATTTCAGGCACAATCAAATGTCTCCTCTTTGTCACACTTTACATTAGTTAATATTAGTTATAGAAACTACATTAGTTAACATGACCTTAGAATTAAAAAAATACTTTAAAAGCATTTAGTTTAGTAGTATTAGTTAATATTTAATAAATTTAATATTTAATAACACACTATTAAAATGAAAAGTTGCATCTATTAATATTATTTAATTAACCTAATCTAACATGAACTAACAATGAACATTGTTAAGACATTGGTGAGAACCAAATCTCACTATTAACTAGCATGCATATTACTGGCATATTGGCTGTTTATTAGTACTTATAAAGCACACATTAATGCCTTATTCTACATGACCATAGTTTAGATCCCCGTTATCCTACAGAATACCTGATATTACCATCAGCAAATTAGGAGTTTATTGAGGCAAAATTTGTAGTTATTATCTAGTTAATAGTGAGAATTGGACCTTAAATTAATGTGCGACCCAAAAAGGAATAAATACTGCAACAAATGTATTGCTCATTGTTAATGTTAATGCATTAACTAATGTTAAATGGCACACTTTAGCAAGTGTTACCATCTAATGTATTGTTTTTTTTTTTTTTCATAAACCAGAATTGTGTTAACTCCTTTACTATGGTTTTAAATAGTAATAATAATAATACTAATAGTGATTATATTTGTGGAACTTTGTGGAACTAATGTGAATATTTGTGGAAATATTCACATCCAAACTGTTTTTCTAAAAAGCACTTTGTTGCTTCACATAATTTAGCACAAAGCTTAAAATTTAAAATTAAACTGAACAACATGCTCAACTAGTGCTAGCAACTGCAGCATCACAGTTTCGCATCTCATGCATATACTGATAAAAAGAGTATTCATTTACATTCATTTACAAATTTACTGTACATTGAAAAATCAAACTTTTGGAAATACAAAAATAACACATTTCATAGTGCAACCAATGAATGAATATTTGCATTTTCTACGGTGGACGAACAAGAGGCTACGGTTCTATCCAAAACGTTGAATGCCTTTGCAAGCTTGAATAAACACTCATCATTAGTATTGCTTAGTCGTAATAGTGTTTTAATTGGGCATTTATAGCCAAGAGTAGAGGTTAACTCAATGATTATTGAATTTCCATTTACCAGCTATTAAAAGTTACTTCAGCGTAGCTAAACCGTGATGCAGAAATGTCGGGATAGCAGTGGGTATCATAGCACCAACATCAGATCAGCCAGTGTGGCTCAAAGAGGGTGCCTCCTGTTTGGATACACTGCTTTTAGCATTCTCATCTGGGGTCGTGTTGCGCTCCACAGCGAAAACAATGAAAGGAGTCCAGGCGTCCCTGTCAGGGTGAAATGCGGCCATTGTGTAGATAACAGACACCCATCTCCAGCATTATAGCATGGACAATAACGTGAGAAGTAATCCCTCTTCATGGGGTCTGATTTCTCTGTCACTGCTGAGCGTTAGCCACGCTGAGAGGCAGCGTCTGTAAATGACATCAGCACAAAAGCAGAGCACAGGGCCCCTACTGGATGCTGCTGGGCGTAGAATTGGGAAAGATAGGGGAGCAGAAAATGCTGTGGGTGTTGCGCGGATTCGAATCCCACCGTGTGACCACCCATCAAATCCCCCTCAGAACTGACCTGCTGGAACATTCAGCCACCCTGTAACCAAACCTCTGTGGCCCAAGATCTGCCAGCTGCTCCCAGAATATTGTTCTTACGAAACCAAGTCACGACAAAGAGCTTCACATCGCTCAAGCACGACACGAGGGGGTGGGGGAGCCGGTGTCAATGTTTCCATGTTAGTTGCTCTAACATAAGCGTCTAAAGCCCTGTGGAACCTATACGTTTTCTCCCCTGTTCTTTACGATTGTTTACTTGTCAGATTGTACAATATTAACCCAGTCAGATGTAAAAGCCAAGGCAGACTGTGCGGCTGGTTCTTCATACAATATCAGTAGCTGTACTGCATGACTGCAACCCAAAACTGCACAATTTTTAGAATGTTAATGAAAAATGACCAGAGACTGAAATTGGCCCTATGATGAAAGAAATACTTTAGCAACAAAATTGTCAAAAATAGTCTACATTGTGCCATTTTCTCTTATTTTAGAGTGTGTATGTTGAATAAACTGTATTTCAAATGCTAACTCTCGTTGTCTGAAGTAGACATTGCTGTGGTAGGTAATTACGTGTGAACTATTGCACTAATATCAAATGAAGAGCATCTTCTTGTGATGTCATAATTGTGGAACATTTCTTTTTATAGCTCTCTGGGGAAATTCACAGATTGTCTGCATTTTTTCACTTGATTCACTAAAAGCAAATTTGAAAATCAGATAATGGTACAAACACACACACACACACACACGCACGCACGCACGCACGCACACACACAAACACACAGTTAGCATTAGATGCAATATTTGTATGGTGCAATTTCCCATCTTTCTGGCTAGGATGCAGCATACTATAGCCCTAGATCACACTAGATTGGCAAAGAACGAAAACAGATTTCAGATTTCAGATTTTAATAAATAATAATAAATTCAAAATACGAAAATATACCATTGTATCTTTGTGTTCTTTGAATTCAGTCAAGAGTTCAAGCTGACCTTTAGTTTGTCTGTTGGTCAGGTCTTCTAGTCATACGAATTTGTTAGCAGGAACTGGCAGGTCAGCGTTAACTTGTTCACAGCAGAATGCAAAACTTCTTCACATGAACTTGCGTTCTTCAGTCTCCCATGTTTGCATGTCTATGAATGGCACTCAATAGAGTGCAGTCAAGTCTAGTGTGAGCAAGGCTTAAGGGGAATACATTACTCCAAATACATTACTGCGACTACAGAGTGCGTCTAGATTTATGTCACGTTATAATGCTCTTCTCCATTATTTGATCATCATTGGATGGATTTTTGCTGATAGCCAGAAAATATACACACATACATTATTTCTACTTTAAATGAAACGCCTAATTTAAAAATAAGCCTAATTTACACTGAAAGATGCTAAAAAATGACAATAACTTGCTAAATCAGTGCACAGAGTGGTGGGTTAAACTGGATTATGGGTGTTAGTGAATAAGATGCATGTTTTGTCCAAAAAATTGGCTTAAGCTTGCTGCCTATGCAGATTTGAAGACTTACACTTTTTTGTCCATTCTCATAGTTACAATCCCAAAATGTTTTCTCACAAAGACTGAGTAATGCACATATGAAAGTTACGCAAGTGTTTTTGACAACAAATAACAAAGAGAATGGTCTTGCCACTGTTTTTGCACTGGTCAGGAAAGCGAAAGGGTGAACGGGAAAAAACGATGACAAAGAGGCAATGACTGACATATTGTTTACATAGGGAGCAGTTTGAAGGTTTTTTTTGTGTGTGTGTGTTGTTCCCACTTACCAGTGCCTCACCCTTTTCTGATGTTCTTATTGCTCTCTTACGGTTTGGATGATGTTCACTGATGCTCACTTTAACATGGGGACGGTGTTTATGCTATGTTTACGATGTAAGGACATAATAGTAAAATGCACGCATTTGTGAAGTTGAATTTGAAAATAGCAAAACAAATATCAATCAGATCAATTTAAAAAGTATATCCCAATTGAAACTAAGTCTTAGCACTGAATCCGGACCGTCTACAAATGAAGCTAGACTTCCTGAGGGTGATGGATTTATAGATTGGAAAAAAACTGAGCCAAGTGTGTTTTAAGCATCATATTAGCATAGGAACATAGTGTTTGATTCGCTAAATAGATGCGTCCTTTGAGGAAGAAACACATAAACATTGTGCTAGTTTGCAGTTTTCATACGCTACACTTTGCCCACCCAGTTTTATGTAGGCCCACTCAAACAATTCTGGCCTCGCCCCTGCTGATGACCAGTGGGTCACATTTCAGTTTAAAATTTATTGTGGAATTTGCGACTCATTACAGTGTGTCTAACAAGTGTGCATACTAAGAAGAGCATCGCTGATGTGCAAATGCTGCGAGCTGGTGAAGTTCTGGGGCTTTTTTTGTCATGAAATAATCAGCTTTAAACATAAGGGCAACTAAAGCAGTTTGAGTCTTGTAGTTTACAATTGGCTTCAGATGCCCTATGTGCCCTTTACCCATATAACTTACGTTTATTGAGAGAGCTGTTCATTTGATTTAGAGGGTAGAAGATGAAGATGCTTGAAGATGCTTATTACCATTGTAAATTAGTTTTTCTCCCTTGGCTATTAAATTGTTTATCATGTGCATTTCCTTCTCAGGCCTCATATTTCTGTGTTTTGATTGGCAGTTATTTAAAGCTCTGATCAAATATATACGTACTTAGCAGGATATGTGGCTCTGAACATTAATATATGCTAATTATCAGATAACAAGGGGAGTAACAGGCCAATGCTCATTAAAAGTCACACAGACTCAATTTCATTTTTCATCTATTAAAGCTTCGACAGAGCTGTACAAAATTGGTTGTTGAGCGGTCGTTGAGTCATTAGAGAGGACAATGATGAAAGAAACACAGCAAGGCATTGTGTCCATTAAAAATAAAAAATAAAATGAAAAGAAAAAGAATGATTCAGAAATATGTATGCTTTTCTTTAAACAGTACTCAGAAGATGGAATTATTTGACCTTCTGTGAAGCCTGTATGCGTAATGTATTATAAAGACGTTCTTAATGCGTTATAATTTGGGCTGCCAATGTAATGCACTCATTTAGCATAATGGATTTAAAAAAAAAGATTTAAGAAATCATGCCCCCTTACCCATATGTAAAAATAGTATACTAGTATGCTTTTCCAAGTTCAGGCGCTGTTGTGTGTTTTTGTGTCATTGTAATGACATTTGATACACTGTAAAAGGTTCCACCCAATTCCAAATATTGTTTAGAAATCAAACAGGTTGTGGATAAAATGTCCAAATTTAATGTTAAAATAGTAAAAAAAAAATTATATATATATATATATATACAT
>NW_015537935.1:511539-516076 GCF_001515605.1 Sinocyclocheilus anshuiensis | reverse complement strand
TATATATATATATATATATATATATATATATACTGTACACACACACACACACACACACACACACACACACACACACACACATATATATATATTGCAATAAAAAAATTGTGTGCTAAACATTTTAAATTAATTGCATGCATTCATGTGTTAATTCAACAGCTCCAATTTAAATTTTAATTTAGCTTATTTTTAATCAGTTTTCATCATTGTAATTGTTTATAATACATTGTAATACTCAATAACTCAATAAACCATTAATGTTATACATTTAATTAATGCATTTCAACACTATAAACCCGTTTTGTTTTATAATGTGTTATAATGCATGTACTCTTTGTAAACATGAATAAGTAAATATTACAGTGTGTTATAACTGTCATTACAATTATATATGAAAAGTTACATCTCTAGATATCTTTGTTGGCCACAGTTTTACTGGCAAGTAACATAGCTCATTATTCTTAATGTAGGCGGTTTACAGTTGGCAAGCAATGTAGCAATTTGGCACTTTAATATAGAATGTGCAGTGTTCATCCTCATTTTAGAACGACTAAGAATTTTCTAATTGGTTTTCTCAACCATGATGCATTTCTCCAGCCTATGTCATAATGTAAACATTCTCCATTTGTTTGGTTATTTGATGTTAATGTAGAGTATGGCAGTAATTATCAATGCTAGTTTACTAAAGAAACACACCAGAAGACTCAATGCATGTCAGCATCACCTGCACTCAAACCCTGCAACACTTTTAGCCACAAACCCTCCCCCACCAAACCGCTACACAAACAAACACTTATACTTGTCTCTATTCCTAATGGATGCCACTCTGTTGTCCATTTTCCTTGCCCCAGGAAAACCGGATGGACAGCCAGAGCAGTCTCCCATAGCCAAAGACACAATGCTGTTTATCTCCTAATTGATTCTCCAAGGAAAGTTGGAGATGGACAGCGTCAGTCTGACACTGCAAAGCAGCACGTGTTAATAATGTATCATTGGAGTTTTTATTGATATGCTTCCGCTCTGAACTTCTCTCTTTCTCTCTTACCTGTCACACGTGCGTGGCATGTCGGTTTATGTGGCTCAGTGGAAATGGTTTAAATTCCTTCCACTTATTGAAAACATGCTTTGAAAACAGATTGAATTATGTTGTGTGTTTCAATCAACTCAAATGACTTGATAATGTACGTCTGTGAGGAAGTTAATGCCTTACAGTCTTACACAGTAAAATAATAATGTCAAATTAATCAAATTTGTTGAATTAATTTAAACTAAATGTTTGGCTATTCTTATATTACTGTTAGACTGCAAACCCTAAAGCTGTTATTTAAAATCAATCAAACGGTTCTAAATGGACATTACTTAAATAAAAATGAAACTCAAAATGCTCAAGTAAAAAACTGAAGCTGTGGAGAATACCCATAAGCCTTTGCCCATAAATAATTTTATTATCCTTGGTTGACGTATAGAAACTTGACTCATAATATCTGTTATATATGCAAATATATGCTGTAGCATTATTATTTAATAGATTTGAGCTAATTCCAAAGTTAAGCAAAATCAATGATTCTTTGCTATCAGATTTATATATACTTGAAATAAATAAATTTTACCTATATGATTAAGTTAAGTCTGACAGAATAACATTAGTTAACTTGAAGTAGGAGTGAGATCCATAATTTCTACTTTGTCTATTTTAATTTACCCAAATTATAATTTTCACCTTTTTATTTTTAAAGGGAATTAGTTTGCATGTTTTATTTAAGGTTAAGAGATTTTACAGTGGTGATAATCACATCTAGTGATGATGGCAAACTGTGAAGAGAATAAAAATATTCTGGTGGTGGAGCAGCATCATGCCATTGTGTTTTCAACACAGGAAGTAGGTCTCATATGATTTTCTCTGTTAGCCAAGCATGGTTGTGCCCTGCAGGCCTGCTGATGTGTGTTGAACTTCATTCTCATGGGTTTGCACCTCACATCGTGTTGTATGGATTTTTTATATTTAATATAATTGGTATTCATGCTTGTATATTTAGGGTGCAGTCAAAGGTCATGCCCTCAAACGATGTTGTAGAACAGTTGGTGCATACTAACATGCATGATGCCTAAAATTGGTAATGATCCACTTAGTTAGACATTGTTGGGTGACCCATAACCCTAACTGTTAAATCAGGTGGACTGACAGATGGATGCATGGAAAGCCTCCCTAGAGGAGTGGATGCTGTTAGCAAGATCCAGTTCCTTAAAGCCGGTCTTTTGGCATTAATAGAAGACAAAAAAAAATAAAAAATAAGGAGAAGCTATGCCTGAAAGTGCAGCCACACTGGCTAAATTTCGAAGGCAAAAAAGGTCCATTCCATAATTAATAGTGTAGCGACACATGAAGCACTGCTCACACAGAAGCTACTTTCAAACCAAGCAGATTTCTGTTGTCAACTCGCTAAATTCCTGTGACCAACCTGAACAAGAGCCAAATCTGCTTAGGGAACTTTTTCACCCTCACACAAAACTCCCGACTGCACGGATTCCTGTTGAAATGACTGGATTTTGTTATATTTCGCTGAGCAGTCGTAGGTGTGACCGCATTTTGAGAAACAATATTTTAATAACAAATATATTTATACATGAAATATAGACAGGACTAAAAGATCATACATAACAGGATGACGTTATAATGTCAAATTAAGTTTTTGAGTTTTTAATCTGTCTCATTTATTGTCTTATTTATTGGAAACTATGAATTCTATGTGGATTTGTAAGCATTTGTGTGCCTTTAAAGATATGCATACATAAATGTGTTCACATTTAAGATGTTTTCCATACACCAGTATTGTATGTATTAGTGTCCAAATGTAATAGTTTGTGTAATAGATTTACTTATATATATATATATATATATATATATATATATACATACATACAAGCACTAAGAGAGACTAATACAGATGCCTTGAATACCTTTTACTCAGGCCTGATTCTGACCCACACAAACCCTTGACATTTGCTTGAAAACATTACCAGTTATGGACTTCATCAAAGAATGAGCAACGAGAGAGAATGATGTTCTGCCTTTAATTGACAGAGAAAGCTATAAAGGCACAGATTCAGCTAAATCATGGTTCTTCTGGCCTTTTAGCTTCAACATTTTTTAAAAAAAGTGACAAAACAACAATAGTAGATCTTTTTTCTCCAGACGACATTTAGCTCCAAGTGAAAGAACAACAGTGCAATTTTTTTATTTTCTTTAGGATTGGGAAAATGTCACCTAGAGCATTAGAACATGAATGTGAAACAGATACTTAATTAACCCAAGTGAAGGTTAGTGTTGTCACAAACCGAGCAACTCTTGAATTATGTATGACTGTGCTGCTGTGGTTATTTATATGATGTCTAATAGTGTGACCACTAAATATAATTGGTCTTCATGTCTAAATGTAAAATAAAATGTCAAGGTCTTTCTTATATCAGATAAACCTTAAGCTGTGTGACGCTTTTGTGTTTGGGTCATAATGGTTGTATTTTGTCCGTAAATATTGATTCACATATTTTCATACATGAATGAATGAATGAATGATTTTATTTGATTTTTTTGAAACTGTACTATTTTACTTGTATTGTGTTATCTTTTTTTAAAATTTTTATTATTATCAGATGACAACATGTTTCTAATACGGCTGGCTATATTATAATTATGCTGTGATTATGTAACATATTATGTAACTTCCTTTTATGTATCTCCATTTAATATTGGATGCATTTTAATTTATCATAAAATATTATTCTTCATCCTGCTATGTATCCCTATTTAATAAATATAATCACTGACAAAAACAACAATTATTGATTAGTAACAACAATTGTTCTTGTATATAACGATTATTTATTATTATTATAAGGTTTGATGTCTGATAATTTAAAGTATTTTCAACAATTTTCACAACAATATCTCTACTTATTAGTATTTAAAAACAGACCAAATTTAAACCTTCACCATTAAAAGTATTTTCACCTTTTCTCACAACACTATCTCCAATTATTAGTATTTGAAAACAGACCAATTTTAATCCTTCATCATTCCCAGAACGTTACACTTCAGTGCAGGTGCAACTACATTTTTAATTAGGAAAAATGAGAGTTGTCTTTTCATTTTCGTCCTTGACACCAGCAACCAATAAAAAACAGCAAGAGTCTCTGTGAATGGATAGACAGTGTTAGTTAAGTCATATCCTGTCTCTACCATACCTGAGTCTCAACACACGCACGCATGCACGGACACACACACACACACACACACACACACCAACAGGAATGCTGTACAGTCCCTCCTGAGAGATGGGGAGTCTCTTATGCAGTCTCTATCAGTCAGTCACTTCACATGATCAGAAAGTCACCACAGGTTCTCTCTCTTTCTTTTTCTTTTTGCTGTTTTATAGGTACACTCGTCTTGTTTAAATTATTTTGTATATTAGATTAAAATGTGGTAACACTTTATTTTCAAAGACCAGTTCCCTTTCAGTCGGTCACTACGAGTCACGTC
>NW_015537935.1:510777-511422 GCF_001515605.1 Sinocyclocheilus anshuiensis | reverse complement strand
CGCTGAGGTGGCGTTCGTGGATGAGTCATGTTCCCATTGCGGGAAGATGACCATCTCGGAGCTGCGGGCCAGACTCCGTTGCCTCTGCTGCAATCTAGTGCTCGTCCTGGCGGCTGAAGCTATGAGTGTTGGCGGACGGCGCTTCCACCTCGATGCCCCACTGCGGGTACGGTTTACTTCATTGTACCCAAGAAAGGCGGTGGGTTATGACCAATCTTGGACCTGCGTGTCTTGAACCGGGCCCTTCAGGTCAAGATGTTGACGCAGAAACGCATCTTCGGGTGCGTCTGTCCCCGAGATTGGTTTGCAGCGATCGACCTGAAGGACGCGTACTTTCATGTGTCGATCCTTCCGCGCCACAGACCATTTCTGTGGTTTGCGTTCGAAAGACGGGCATACCAGTACAAGGTGATACCTTTCGGGCTGTCCCTGTCTCCCCATGTCTTCACGAATGTCGCAGAGGGGGCTCTTGTTCCCCTCAGAGAGCAGGGTGTTCGCATCCTCAACTATCTAGACGATTGGCTTATACTAGCACAGTCTCAGGATCAGTTGTGCGAGCACAGGGACCTGGCGCTCCGGCACCTCAGCCTGTTGGGCCTTCGGGTCAACTGGGAAATGAGCAAACTCTCCCCGATGCAGAGGATC
>NW_015537935.1:509689-510219 GCF_001515605.1 Sinocyclocheilus anshuiensis | reverse complement strand
AGACTCCATCCCCAGATGGTCCAGCTGATTTGGAGACGTTTTGGAGCCGCTCAGGTAGACCTGTTTGCCTCTCCAGAAACCGCCAGTTGCCAGTTGTTCTACTCCCTGACCGAGGGAACACTCGGCACGGACGCACTGGCACACAGCTGGGCCTGCGCAAGTATGTGTTTCCCCCAGTGAGTCTTCTCGTACAGATGCTGTGCAAGGTCAGGGAGGAGGAGGATCAGGTCCTGCTTGTGGCGCCGTATTGGCCCACTCGGACCTGTTTTCCCTGAACTAATGCTCCTCGCGACAGCCCCTCCCTGGCGGATTCCTCTGAGGAGGATCTTCTGACTCAGAGACGGGGCACCCTGGGTCCCTGGACGGGACGCGGAGGTTCTAAGTGACCTACCTCAAGAGGTAGTTGACACCATCATTTCAGCGAGAGCACCGTCTACGAGACACGCCTACGCTTTGAAGTGGAACCTGTTCGTTGAGTGGTGTTCTTCTCACCGAGAAGACCCCCGAATATGCCCGATCAGAGTCGTGCT
>NW_015537935.1:506720-507961 GCF_001515605.1 Sinocyclocheilus anshuiensis | reverse complement strand
TCCAGACCTCTGGAAACTTCATGTCTGGTCCCTGGACGGGATGCGGAGGTTCTAGGTGACCTACCCCAAGAGATAGTTGACACCATCACTTCGGCGAGAGCACTGTCTACGAGACACGCTTACGCCTTGAAGTGGAACCTGTTCGCCGAGTGGTGTTCTTCTCGCCGAGAAGACACCCGGAGATGCCCGATCAGGGTCGTGATCCCTCCACTCTTAAAGTTTATGTCGCTGTGATGGCTGCTAACCATGACGCCATGGAAGGGAAGTCGGTAGGTAAGCATGACCTGGCCATCAGGTTCCTTAGGGGGGCAAGAAGGTTAAATCCTCCCCGGCCCCCCTCCATACCCTCTTGGGACCTGTCTCTAGTGCTTAAAACACTACAGCAGGGCCCATTTGAGCCTCTGCAGTCAGTCGAGCTAAAGTTTCTTTCATTGAAAACTCTGCTCCTGCTTGCACTGGCCTCCATCAAGAGGGTAGGGGACCTGCACGCATTTTCGGTCGACGATTCGTGCCTAGAGTTTGGGCCGGCTGACTCCCAGGTAATCCTGAGGCCCCGGCCCGGCTATGTGCCCAAGGTTCCCACTACTCCCTTCAGGGATCATGCCCCAGCCCTAGCTTTGCTCTGTCCCATCCGGACCTTGAGATGCTACGTAGACCGGAAACAAAGCTTTAGGACCTCAGACCAGCTCTTTGTCTGTTACGGAGGCCGGCAGAAGGGGAAGGCCGTCTCTAAGCATAGGATGGCCCACTGAATTGTGGGTGCCATCACCCTGGCTTATCAGGCACAGGGTGTGCCCTGCCCACTCAGGTTGCGAGCTCACTCTACTAGGAGTGTGGCATCCTCCTGGGCGCTGGCTTGTGGCGCCTCGCTGACAGATATTTGTAGAGCTGGGCGACCCCCAACACGTTCGCTAGATTCTATAGCCTTCGTATCCTCCTGTGTTCTCACCTCCAACAGGTAGCGGAACGTCCGGCGCCAGGCCTTCACTCGATGAATCCTTGAGAACAGGTAGAAGGCTGGGTTCCATATATGAGACCTAAGTGGATCCCATATGTGTGAGGTCCACGGTATAGCCTCAGAGCCTGTGTTTCCCCGGCAGACTTCTGCCGTTTCCAAGACGGTTACAATCACCTCCAATTTCCATATGCACCTTATCGGATGTTCATATGTGTATTTGCTTCCGAAACCTCCTTCGGGAAGGATGGGGCTTCCATAACGTCCCTGTTCCAAGTAGAATGGG
>NW_015537935.1:504313-506390 GCF_001515605.1 Sinocyclocheilus anshuiensis | reverse complement strand
TAGAAAATGTCTCGGTTACGTATGTAACCCTCGTTCCCTGAAGGAGGGAACAGAGATGTCACGTCCTGTCGCCACGGCTGCTGTACCACCGCTGAGCGGCCGGGTCACTGGCTTGGCTCCTCAGTGAAAACATGGTATGCGTTGCACCGGCTGCCTTTTTATGCTCACTCTGTGATCAGCGGCAGCTGGATGCAATAATTGCATGCCAATGTGCATTGGCTCGTTTAGTTACACTCGAAGTAGATTGGTCTCTCGAAGCGAGATCCCAATTCGTCAGTCATGACGTGACGTCTCGATTCCATCCTTCAGGGAACGAGGGTTACATACGTAACCAAGATGTTCTCACTGTTTAGTAGTTTATTATAAGAATGCATATTACTAGCATGTTGACTGTATATTAGTACTTATAAAGCACTTATATTTATTCTACATGACAGTATAGGATATATCTAGATCCATTAATCCTACCCCATACCTAAACTTAACAACTACCTTACTAACTATTAATAAGAACCAAATTAGGAATTAATAGTTAGTTAATATTGAGAATTGGTCCCAAAACTAAAGTTTGACCTAAAATACATTAAAGAGACAACAGATACCATCTGGCGAGAAGAGTAGAGCTAGTTTAACTCATTTCAGTCACCATGACTGCCCACTTTTAACTGTATTATCTGTACAGATAATATAATGATAATATCTTCTTACCAACTCTATGTTAACACCTTCTAAACTTTGTAATAGAGATAATTCTGCCAGCATTCCTCTCTCTGTCACAGAATACACTCAAAATATAATTATTAGTTGTGTTCGCTAAGGCAAGCACCAATATCAGCTACTATTTCTAATACATGAATGAAACATAAACATGAATATAAAATATATATACTCATAATGTAGCATGATGAACTGAGGAATGCTATTTTTCCCCCCAAGCAATCAGTCTTCTGAAATAATTCAGTTTACCACTGGGCCTTAAAATAAATAAATTGGCGCTGGACTCAACCACAAGGAACCACCATAGCAACCACATAGCCACATAACCGTTGCAGCTGTATAGCAACACACCAGCAACCACCCACAACAAGCTGCCCTCATAATAACGACTTTCATATGGACAAGCAGCATTTTGCAAGCACATTTTTTTCTAAATGTAGTTATGCACATGATTTTTTTCTAAAGTGATTTTCTGATACTCATCAGCTTAGTTAATTTCACGGAAGGGTTAAAATTTATTTTATGCAGCCATTAACCCAGATGAAGCTCTGGGAACCTATACGACAGCTCTAATCCGTTAGCAAACGCCGAAGTGATGTAACCTTAGAACGGATAACCAGCATCCACCACTGAATAGAGCCATGATTCATTTCCGCCTCTCAAAGAACCCCTGAGAAATGAAATAAATGCATTAAAACTGCTCTGACCTTGTAATAGTGATTGTTATTCCAAGCAGGATTGACAGATATTCAGCTGCTTCTAAAAGTGATAGAGGCAAGTTTGCTTCTCCAGGCTAACAATTTAGTTTGGGTGTCCATGGGGGTGGGATTAGGTGTATTTGTGTGAGTGTGTGTGAGAGAGGGTGTGTTTGTATTCCTCTGTGCGCAAAGGAGTTTGTGTATGTGTGTGTGTAATCGTATTCCGCTCTCTGGTAATTAACTTGACAGCATGAAAAATGGCCGTGATAAACGGTCTCCTTCTATAAAACACAAATATCCCATAATATTTCTCGCCGCAAACGCAATGAGCAAAAGACATCAGGGGTTTGATTGCACTAATCACGTGGAATCGTTCTAAAGCTCAGGAATAGAAAAGATGCATACACTTTTTTTTTGGTTTGCATGGAGAGTAACAATACTCTGCTGTACTCCAGGCCTGTTACTCTGGCTGAAGAGAGGTTATATATAGTTTTTACTCTCTTGTGTGTAAAGCCAAATGAATGAACTTAAATATATATATTTTTAACTTTATGGTTTTAGCCTTGTGGATTTTTGGAAAATACATTTTATTTTACTTATTCACAGTCTCATCACATTCTTTAGTTTTTATGATAGATTTATTGACAGATATTGATTGATAG
>NW_015537935.1:500410-504246 GCF_001515605.1 Sinocyclocheilus anshuiensis | reverse complement strand
ATTACCACCACATTTATTTATTTATTTGTTTATAAATATTTGTGGATTGGATTACTCTTTTGTCTTGCTATAAGGCTTACAAACAAACTTTATTATTTATTTATTTATTTTTGCTTGCTTGCGGACACAACAGGTGTAAACTGGAAACCTTGATTTTTAATTAGACTAATATAAAATGCATGTTGTTTCAATTTCTCAGTGCATAGCTGAATAAAATTTCAGCTTTATTGAAAAATACATAAAATATTCTGTTCACAAGCAATATTACATTATTATTTTTTTTTACACAAATCAATTGTCTCATATTACAAATCAAGCACACTTTTCACAAAGCAGCTCCATCAAGACTGATGTCACCGTGGTAACCAAATACACTAATATTTGAAATAACTTTATTAGAAGAACAGTTGCTGGCTTACTGTAAAATTTTGTATCAGTAAACTCTTTGATTAGAATATCACGATTATATATTTTTGTTTAATATTTGTATAATAGATTTTCATATTTCTATTCTATGTCACTATGAAAACTATTTGTAAAAAGCATTGATAAACAGCAAATGCATGAAAAGGACATCTATCATGTTTCCAAGACAGTTGAAATCTGTTAGCTTGAATAAATATAAGACCATCGTGGAAAAAATTTAAAATTTAAACCTGCTAAAATGAATGAACATAAAAAAAATATATCCTGCAATCCTGCAGTAGCATCTCTAATATTGTGACTACTATTTACATGTTACGAATAAATAAATAAATAAAAAATGCTAATGTCAATAGAAATACAATAATGTTGTAAATGGGATTAGCCCTTCATGGAGAGAGTTGAAATTTGATTTGAAATTTGAGAACTTGCTCTGTCTCTAATGCCAGTGCCACGATGGAAAGGGCTAAATGTAATAAACCTGCACAAAGTTTTAAAATGCATATTGCGCAGATAAGGAACGCAGTACTGTACCTTTTTCTAAAGTAATTAGGAGATCTTTTTTCATTTCTGTCATTAGTCAAACTGACAGGAGATCCCCTCAGGCCAGGCTCCCTTGTGCTCGCTGCCACACACCTCTCTCAAACACACTACCGTAATGAATGTTTACAACACACAGGTAATGGGGTAAATATTGGAGTCATCAATTATTGAGGTTGAGGGACAGGCAATCAAATCCCATGATTATTGTGTCTTTAGAACGCAGCTCCGCATGTAGGCCGCTGTCTGGGGGGGCGGAGATTGCTAGTATTGTTACTATGAGATGGTAGTGCTAATGTTTGTTTTTGTGAAACAAAAGGGTGAAACGATTAACTGACATTGTTAAGCTGACCTAAACCCCTTAAAAAGACAACAATGAGATTGCAACACTGTTATGCAATAGTAATAAGTCTTTATGTGATGACTAAGATTAAGAGGACACAAACAAATGAACAACAAAACATGTAATATTTTTAAATAAACATGACATAAATGTCATTCCTAAAACCTCTTGATAAATGATTTTTCACGTCATTATGGAAGAATCCTGAAATTAGCAAGCTAAGGGAGTGAGCCACACACATTGACAGAGTGTGTAGAAGTGTGTGTGGATATATGGAGACATTTATACTGAATAAAAAAAAAAAATGACAAGAGGCAGGTTTAACTTTTGTGCTGATGCTTGCATTGTCAAATGTTGATTTTAACAATGAAATTTCAATGTAAATGAAAGCCTAAATGAATTCTGAGATGTCTAAAATTAATTTGATGAAACATTTTAATATCTTCTTCCTCATGCACAGTGGCATTCTGTGAGACATTTGAAAAGCTGTACCCCTGTGAATTGCAGTTCAGAGAATTTGGTTTGACAAGAATAAAGTACACAAGCAAAGGCCTTGCACCCACAGCTTGATATGTACAGCCTTTAATAGCTGCCATTTTTGTAGCAAAAAGGCTATTCAACAGACTTTTTCAACATTTGAAAAGACTTTTGAGAGTTCTTGGCGAGTTCATTTAAAAAAGCTAATTTAAGACCGAATTTTAGGAAAGACTGAATGTACTCATGGGCCTCTAGGAATAGCATTAGCCTGTGCATTCATACACACCAAAAAACATCAATTCACACTGAAAAGATCACAAATTTCATCTGAAAATCAAAGAACCATTCACATCTCACTGTCAGCTACAGACAACCTTTCATCATGTTCCGGTTAACAAATGCACATTTCATGTTCTTGCTGACAGACTGGCTCAGATATTAACCGTAAATTCAAGTGAAGGATTCACCACTGAGCGGTTGGCATTGTTGTTCTAGAATGGCACAAATGGAATGCTATGGAAGAGCAAATGGAATTGAGCTCTAATTTGTGAAGGGCACTTAGTGCTAGAGCTAATGAGTCCACATTAGAAGTTAGCTGTGCAGCTGGGTTCAGCCTGCAGGATTACAGATATGCCCAGAGCTGGAGACGAACCAATTTAGACTGCTCATCCCAGAACATCCAACATCACTCATCCATCAGCTCTCAGTTGCAGTAAAAATATGACTTGACTTATTACTGCAACGGAAATATACTGCAGAATTGATATGAAAATGATCTTCATCTACATTTTAGATTTACAGCATCAAAACTCAACTTCAGCTCAAGTGTAAAAATATACATATTAATCAAACTTCCTCCCAGTGTTACTATGATTCTCATTTTTGATTTTTCAACATTTGCCGAAACGCTTTGAATTCAGTTAAGTTCAGTTTTCTGCTTTAAAAGTTTAAATTAACATCTTGAAATTAGCACTATTCTATAGGGACAACTTAAAGTTAATCCAAAAATGAAAATCTGCTGTTAATTTACTCACCCTCAGGCCGTCCAAGATGTAGGTGTCTTTTTTCTTCAGTAGAACAGTAAAGTAATTTTTTTGCTGAGACCGTGGTCCTTGGTGATTGATAAAATGCAAGTCAGCGGCTGCCCATCTTTGACAGGTAAAATAATATATAAAAGAACACTAAATTAGTACCCGTGGCTCCTGACGATATATTGAGGTCGAAGGAAGAGAAATGATCTGTTTGTGCAAGAAACTGAACATTATATACAACATTATTACCTGTAATCCAGAGCCTCAGGCAAACGGTCCGGAGTGATGTTCAATTTGCAAACGAATCACTCTTGTGAACCGGTTCTTCCTGTAGTTAAACGAGTTCACCAAATCAGACTGAACCGTCTGAAACAGTTTGCGGTTCGATCAGCACAGACATATGCTAATGTGTGAACTTGAATGAATGGGCAAAATTAAAGTTTTTATGGTTTCTCATGGTTTATGTAAAAAGGTGAGCTGATGAAGACTAGTTTATTCACTTTATATGCTTTAGACATGTAAAACATTGTAGCGAATCAGCTCAAAGGGGAAATATGAATAATTAATCATAACTAGTTATAATTAATTATAAATATTTAGATCCGCTGTAAGTATTTACTTGAACTTTCAAGGTCAACTCTCTGTCAATTCTAAGAACGTTAATTTCCTGGTTAAGGGAAATAACTTTCTTACTGTACAATACTACTCATGTACTAGCATGTAGCAGAAATCTGCATGATTAGGGACTACGATTATGAGCAAACAATGAACAACCTCAGGTGTGATACAAGTAAGACTTTATTAACTACATAAACACTTAAACTAGTCTAACATACACCTATACACACACACACACACACACACGCATACAGTGGTATAGGAACAGGATTAAAGCTTAGACAGTAAAGAGAAAAGAAATAAAACATGAAGCTATGGGACCATTGGATATTCAGCAGATCTACAGCCTGAAGGAAACATCAGATTCTTAGTTCAAACACACCTTTGTAAAAAGGTGCAAATGA
>NW_015537935.1:499975-500233 GCF_001515605.1 Sinocyclocheilus anshuiensis | reverse complement strand
GTCATTCGCAGACATCCTGGCGCCCAGTCTATTGGGTGAGGGGTCTGTGACGACTTGTTAATCTAATGAATAATTGATTTGTTAAATCAAATGAAAAATGGTGTGTCTGATTGGTCCAGACGCTACAAATCCCCCTTTCGGACATTGTTGTCCGTAAAATAGACAACAACGAGCGATGTCAAATGTAGCGAATCAGCTCATGGGGAAATATGAATAATTAATCATAACTAGTTATAATTAATTATAAATATTTAGATC
>NW_015537935.1:482720-499940 GCF_001515605.1 Sinocyclocheilus anshuiensis | reverse complement strand
TCACCTCGGGCTGCTTGCAGGTGGCATTCACATGCGTTGTTTCGGTTCGCCTGAATTAAACTTTTTTTTTTTCTTTTTCTGCAGCTGTAGAGGTTTTCAGGGTTTTCAGGGAGCTGACTTGTGAAGTGTCAAGCAGAAGGCTTTGGTTCCCTCCCCCCCCACTTCGTAGCTGTGTACAGCCGTGAATACTGCAATTTTGTGATTTCTTCACTAAAGCAGATTAATGCATTATGGTACAGTTTGGACATGCCACTGAGCTGAGGTTCCTTTGTCAGAAGAGACTTATGCTTTAATACTGAAATTAGGGTTTCTTCCCCAAAATCAGATTAACCTTACACTGATACCATTAAGCATGAAATACATTAGTGAGTTTCTCTACCCACATTCCTTTGGGCAATAAAACCAGTGATATCAGCATTGGTTGCCATGGAATCAGAGGCCTGTTCGTTCGCAGACATCCTGGCACCCAGCATGTTTATTGGGTGAGGGGTCTGTGATTATTTTTTAAATCAAATGAAAAATGGTGTGTCTGATTGGTCCAGACGCTACAACATCCATGTTTCAAATAATTTTTTGGTGCTTTACTAATATAAGTGTGTATACATTACGTCATTACGTGATTACGTAAACAAACTAGTGAATTCAACCATCAAGTCAAGTCAAGTCACCTTTATTTGTATAGCGCTTTATACAATACTGCTTGTGTCAAAGCAGCTTTACAGAGTCAAATAGGAAAATAGATTGTCATAATACAAGAAGACAATAACGGAGTCATTTTTCCAGTTGAAGTCAGTTAATTGATGATTCAGCGACGTCCTCATCCAGTTCAGCGCTCTTCCAATAGTATCTGTGCAATCAGTCAATTGTCCCCAACTAAGCAAGCCAAAGGTGACAGTGGCAAGGAACCAAAACTCCATCGGTGACATAAAATGAACCAGCATGGTGTGATTTAATTCCAGCCTGCAACACAGGTGCAGAGGACTTGTCTGGTTCCCGTGGTCTTGTGCCGATGGTTGTCGAGGTGATGAGGTCTTCGCAGGGGATCTGTCTCTGGGGCGCATCTAGTTGACATGGTCTCCACTGACATTCAGGGCTGTTATGTAAATAAGAGCCTCTAGGTGCTGATCCACCATCTGATCTGGATACAGACTGGATCTTTTGGCTACGGTGACCTCGGAATAAGACTGAAAGAGACTAATATTAGCGTAGATGCCATTCTTTTTACGATGTAGCAAGTACATCGGGTGTTATGGGAAGTGTTCCCGGTTCCGTCTGTCCTATTTAATGCAGCCTAAAAATCCTTTAACGGATTTGAATTATAGAAATGTAATAGTGTATTATGTGTACATGTGTAACTAGGTAGATTATTCCAGAGTTTGGGCGCTAAATAGGAAAAGGATCTGCTGCCCGCAGTTGATTTTGATATTCTAGGTATTATCAAATGGCCAAATGGTTTTAAGATTGCTGTGGATGTGAAGGACTATAATGTGATATGAGCTCGCTCAAGTATTGAGGAGCTAAACCATTCAGGGCTTTATAAGTAATTAGCAAAATTTAAAAATCTATACGATGTTTAATAGGGAGCCTATGCAGTGTTGACAGAACCGGGCTAATATGGTGGGACTTCCTTGTTCCAGTAAGAACTCTAGCTGCTGCATTTTGGATCAGCTGGAGTTTGTTTATTAAGCGCGCAGAACAACCACCCAATAAAGCATTACAATAATCTAACCTTGAGGTCATGAATGCATGAATTAACGTTTCTGCATTTGACATCGAGAGCATTGGTCGTAATTTAGATATATTTTTAAGATGGAAAAATGCCATCGAAATGAACTGTACAGTATGTAAGAACCAGTTCTTGGAAAAGAGAAAGATTACAAGTAATAATGATGTAAATAATGTTCAGTTAATAGTGAATATGTGTTCCCTATTCTAAAGTGTTACCTTTTTTTATTCTCAAAAATGGGTAGCCACTGACTTTGCATTTTATCAATCACCAAGGACCACGGTTTCATCAAAAAGTATTTTTTACTAAGTCTTTTTCTACTTAATAAAAAATCTTGGATGGCCTGAGGGTGAGTAAACTGTCAGCAAATTTTCATTTTTTGGGGAACTATATTTTTAATTTTTTATTTAATTTTATTTTACCAGTATAGTAAGGTTTGTAACACCAGTGAAATTAAAAGATCAATTTTGCAAATTAGTCAATTAGTGTTTGAATTGTGTCAGACCTCTTACAGGGTCTCCTTAACCAAATGGCTGCAATATAACAAAGAGTGAAAAATTGAAGGGGGTCTGAATACTTTCCGTACCCACTGTATGTTAAATCCAGGGTCATAGGACTAATTCCCGTGACCCAGGCCATGGGGAATCCCACAAGGATGATACATTTTTTACAAAACAAAAACTTTTTGAGCCTCCCTGGAATGAGGTTGAAAGCCATTTATGAGCTATTTTAAGTCTATCATTCAAAGCACAATAATCTAAGAATTGAGAAAGTTTCAAACCATCGAGGGACTGTGCAGGCCAATCCACCCCACTAAACTCAGAGAAGACTGTAAGGTACTTCAAGGACTCTCAAAGAACCCCAAGGTGTCATCAAGAGATTTACAGGCAGCTTTGGCAACAGTCAATGTGAATGTGTACCTGTAAAACCTTAGAAAGAGACTGAACAAATGTCGGAGGTCAGCAAGAAAACCGTTTTGAAGGAAGTTGGAAGTCGTTTAGCCAAAGTTCCAAACACTGCATTGAACCTCATACCAACTGTGAAACATATTGATGGCTGTGTTGTGGTTTGGGGTGTTTCAGGACCCAGCAAACCACACTTATCAACTATGAAAAACAAGGGAAATATAATCTACTAAATGTAAAGGGGGACATATTAAGACAATTAAACTTCTATTTTAAATTGCAAAATAGAGTCAAACCATTTGAATCATGGTCACACTTTATTTTAAGGTCCAATTCTTGCTATTAACAAACCATTAACTGACGTTTGCCTCAATAAATTCCTAATTAATAGTTAGTAAGGTGTTAAGTTTAGGTATTGGGTAGGATTAGGGATGTAGAATATGGTCATGTTGTATAAATGCTTTATAAGTATTAATAAACAGCCTATATGTTAATAATAGGCATGCTAATAGCAACTAGTTAATAGTGAGAATTGGTTCCTATACTAAAGTGTTACCTGAATCATTTATCGAAACATCAGGTTATTGCATTAATCCTTTTATCAGGTTTTTTTTCATTTAAAATCTGTTTCATGGCCTGAAATTTGAGGGACATGTTGACCACCATATTTTGTGAATGACCCATTTGCAAAAACTAAATAAAACTGAATAAACGACAGGCTTAGCGAAAGATTAGTTCAGCTCTGAGATCCTCCAGAATCAGTTCAAGTCAGTATTTGTGACCTCTAATGCAGTCAATATTTTGAATGCAACACTGCCTACAACCCATGATCACCTCATACTGAACATCCCAGAGCACCCACTATAACCTGGTGTGTAGCGTACAAAATAGTGCATCTCTGTCTGAGAAGATTCTCAAGGTCATCATTCATTGTCAGCCTGCTCAGCCAATACCAGGTCATCTTGCTCTAACTTTATAGCAAAAAGTCCTGACATCGTTCAGAAGAAACCCGATCTAGCAGAGATGTAGCCTATGATGGTACAGAAAATTTTTCATTCAGACATTTAAATTGTGCAGTGTTAGGGGTACTCCAGGAACAGGGTTGGAAATATTTGCCCTGGAGAAGCCATTTTATGTCTTTATCCAGGGTGTCCAATCCTACTCCTGGCAAGCCACCTTTCTGCAGAGTTTAGCTGCAACCCTAATTAAACACAGCTGAACCAGCTAATCAGGGTCTTCAGGAGAAGCAGGTGTGTTGGAGCAGATTGGTGCTAAACTCTACAGGAAGGTGGCCCTCCAGGAGCAAGTTTGGATGCCGTTGGTCTGAGTGGACTCCAGAAAATAATAGTAATCAATGCTAACTTATTTTCCTTTTTCTTCCTTATTAGGGCGGGCATACACTGTGTGAATTTCGTCTGCTTTTGACCCGAATTCTGACTCATGTGTTTTTTTATGTGCAGTGTACAGGGGTTAACGAGAAGCGATTAGCCTCTCCCGAGCAGCAATCAGATGGTCGGATGAATTTCTGACATGTCCGAAATTTTGGTCGCCCCTCGTGAGGGTGTCGCACAGTTGAAGCAGGACTACAAACTGACTGCCCTAAACTCTGTGTTTTTTCCCTCACTGCGCCTGCGTGAAAACTGAAATGAAACCATGGCAACGTGGCATGTTATACGGACGGAAGTGATGGAGGCTACACAGTTCCGGGTTTGGGGGGTCTCACGTGTTTATTTTACACTGTGGCGAGTTATCAGCAGCTCATCATGTGTTGCCCCTGGCAACACACATAAACCAGCTGAGCAACGATCACCAAGCCCAGCTGATGGCAATCAGTCAATCTCCTAGACAAAGATATAAACCCAATGGAAACAAAAAAGTTAGAGATTCTTCTCTCAACTGAAACTAATGCTTGTGAATTATTATTTTTTTTTGCCAGAGAGTGACTGAAAAGAGCTTGGTGTTACGGATACTCCACAGGCAGATTGCTACACAAATTGATCCCTGTCTGCTCAGATGACTTTCACCCACACTCACCTGGGCCACAAACACTCTCACTGGGAACCCCGAAAAGGAGCACTTCTTCACTAGATGCAGACCTGAGGAGTACAGTCAAGCATTCCCTGGGTGACTTCCTTGCGTTTGCTCACATGTGGAAAAACAACCCTCAGGGTTGAACTCACCCCCTCGTGTCTGTTCTCCTTTTTCTCTCTGGAACCCACTACAGCACATATAGTGTGAGCAGTCAAGTTGCAGCTCAACAAACGGACCGTATACTGTGAGCACATAAATCCTGAGCTTTGGCTTGACATTGCATGCGATTTACTCGTACAGTGAGAGTTGGTATTAAACAAAAACGGTTGCTCTTGCTTACAAAACACATCACCTACAATTACAAAGGCAAGTATTACTTTCAAATGGAAAAATGAACCACACAGCAAATTGGCTTTCCTGCCTTGCACTATATGCTCAAGGCAAAACTGATTTCTGGACAACCAAGTTTACAGGAAACCCAGAACTGCTGTTTGATTCTTATTATCTGCTGGAACACAATCTAGAACATGTTAGAATGAGACGTAACAAAATGGGGAAAAAAATGCAGACCGGTTAGTTTCCAATTAAATGAAAGACAGACAGAGCTGAAAGCCTGCAGATATCCCAAACTGGGACCTTACTAAAACAACTAAAAGGTCCAACAGATAAATCATCAACCAGTCATAGACAAGTGCAATACTCTTGTACACCTGAAGGATCACACCCTGAACAAGAGTTCAGAAAAGAAAAGTCAACACAATGCAATTCATAATGCCTTGATTTAAACATTGGGGACGTGGCACAACTGTTTTACAAGGCAATAGCTTAACACACAAAAAGACAACCCCTGCGGGCAGGACTCGATCATGTCTCTGCATCTAAAGGACAAGAATCAATCAATAAAGGACAGTGATGTGACGATTTTGGACAGGGAGGACAGATGGTTTTAGAGAAGAGTGAAAGAGGCCATCTTTGTGAAACTGGAACAGCCATCTCTGTGACAAGGCCTGTCAGCTACTTACAATGCTGTCCTTTCATCTTTAACCCAGCAGTTTCGCCCCAATTCACACAGCGATTGCAATTCACACCATCTGGGAGGCGACTCCCACAGCGAATCAAATCTTACCACAGTGTGCGATCCAGTTAAATGTCAGGGAGTCTCCTCAAACTGATGAATCCACTTGTATGAGTGGCGAAACATCTTGAACATACAGTACAGAAGAATGTGACTTTCCAGATGTGCAAGAATAAATTTTAAAAGACAATCGGCAATATATGTGCCTGACTCTTTCGTGAAACTCTCTTTATAATTGTCTCAGTTTCTCAGCATCTGGGATCAGAACTGCAGGAAAAAAAATTAACTTGTGTGGACTAAAGGAGAAAGAATGATTGAGTTCAGAATTGATAGAAAAAACACATGACTGGATGGATTTTATAATTATGCATTTAGTATATGCATTTATATAAAGAAAAAGAAATTCTGGCAGTACATTTGATCAGCGCCTGGGCATTTGCATTGTTAGCGCCATGCAAACAGTTGTGCTACAGGAGGATGAATGAATGGATTGTGAGAAACTACTTTAAAGCTATACTTTTGCAAGCTACAATCTATTCCAAATTTAAACTAGTTAAAGGAACACTCCACTATTTTTGAAAATAGGCTCATTTTCCAACTCCCCTAGAGTTAAACAGTTGAGTTTTACCGTTTTCGAATCCATTCAGCCAATCTCCGGGTCTGGCGGTAACACTTTTAGCTGTAGCTTAGCATAGATCACTGAATCTGATTAGACCATTAGCATCTCGCTCAGAAATGACCAAAGAGTTTCTATATTTTTCTTAGAAAATTGCAACTTTTCATTTTCTGCCGGTCTTAGTACACGATGTAACTACAGAAGAGTCAAGTTTTAAATAGGAAAAATATAGAAACTCTTTGGTCATTTTTGAGCGAGATGCTAACGGTCTAATCAGATTCAATGATCTATGCTAAGCTACAGCTAAAAGTGCTACCGCCAGACCCGGAGATCGGCTGAATGGATTCTAAAATGGTAAAACTCAACTGTTTAACTCTAGGGGATTTGGAAAATGAGCCTATTTTCAAAAATAGTGAAGTGTTCCTTTAACTGCTGTCAAGCTATCCTTTTACCTGTATCTGTGTAGCTAACTGTATAATGAACTCAGTAATGAACAGCATCACTGAACTAAATATTTTAATTATGCAGTGCTGGTCCTTCCTAAACGCAAAGCATGCAAGTTGTGTAGAGCCTCCAAACCACCAGGGGGAACCCCCTTGCTCTCAAAGATGATTTAATGACTAGGGCTGTGTGATTAATGAAAATTTAGTTTAGTTTTTGTTTTCGGCTTCAAACAATTATGAAAACATGATGCCAAATTCATTTTCCTTAAAGCGTGCATTGTTGCCCTTCCTACGTAACATCCAAATCAGTCAACTCATGTAATATGACTGTCATCTCCTGCCAGATGTGCTTAATACAAAAAAAAAAAAAAGAATTAAAAGCATACTGAGCTGCAAAAAAGATGCTGTTCCACAGGAGGTGTTCTGTGCACACAATCCAAAACAGAGAGAAACACATACAATAGGCTACTTTGGACTTTGGGCATGTACTTAAAGACAAATAAACCAAAAAAAAAAAAAAAAAAGGGTAAATATGCCCACCTTGGTGAGTTTCACCTAAACACAGTCATTTATGTTTTAAGTGAATATAAACAGTTGGGAAAGTAATTGAATGCTTGTCAGGATATTAGATCTGTGCATTCAGTCTTAAAGTGACAGCAGCCTAATAGACCTGCTGCTGTCTCATTTAATTTTAATAAAACAACAAAAGAAAACGAGGGAATCATTCATTGCTATTCAACTTTAATAAGTTACTTTAATAAATTTCATACAGTGAAGACTTTGGAGTGTTTAATTTTTTACATCTGATTCATTTTCAATCTTACTTTATTCAATTTCTGTACAGTAGGTTATTAATTTTAGCAGGCTAAATTTTATTTAATTTGTATCTTTGTCTGTTGTTTTCCTATAGTACTATTGTTTGTAATTTTCTTCTTTTTTTATTGTATTTTTGTTGACAGTGAAACTGCTTTGAAAGAACAGATTAAGGGATTGGGGGTCAATTTGGGGTTTTTATGAACGCATTGACAGGGGCCCCCTGACAATTTTTTTGCTGGTTGTACTGATAATAAGTACCACATAGTGACTTCTAGGAAGGGAAGATTGAACTGATTCACTAAAATGAATCTGAATCTGTCATCTGCAAAATTACTGTAGAAAGAGATTATTATTGTTTGACTACTGTCATGGTTCATTCATTTGTGGCCGCAATACAATGTAACATTAAAACCATCAATGTTCAATGCTAAAATTTGAAACAAACAAACAAACAAACAAACAAACAAATATAAATAATATATTTATAAAGTGTTTTTAATAATCACATCACTACTCTTAACTGTTAGTTACTGTTAAAACACTGGATAGATGTGATAGGATGATCAATGACAGTAGTTACCAGTGTTCCTTCTCTCTTTTCTCATGTCTGGTATTTATTTATTTTTGTTTTATTCATGAATAGTCAGCAAATGCAATGGAACATTTTAATTAACCATTAAACAGCTCATACTGTAACAGCTGGAGAGTTAAAGGCGGTCACACCATAATTTACAGAATGATTTACACACAGATGCCGAATATTTTACACCTCACAGCTGGACAGGATATGGAAACACTTTTCCATTCCAACTGGAAATGAAAATATGAGTCATAATGAATTAAATAGTTTTTGGCAGTTTTGTTTGTCAACGCATTGAATACTCAAACCCACCCACCCACATGCACACACATGCTCTAGTTTTTGACACGTCTCAGCTGACAGTTGAGTTGAAACAGCACCAGCAAAAGCGGTAGCGGGACAGACTCCAGCGCTCTTGGGCACTGACATGTCTAATACGTTTATCGTTAATTGCAGCCTTTAGGGACATTTACTCTTGAATTAATTAATCCATGCTAGGTCTCTGTAGATATAAGATTATTCTTTGCAGAGTAATATTTCACATCATTGGCCACATTTCATATGCAATAAATTCAGCATCAACAGAATGCAGTGCTGCACATGAAGTAATACAATTTTTATTCAAATTTTTAAGGAAGTGCACTGGAAAAAGTCCTACTTAAACCTCATAAGGATGATCCCATGTTTAGAAGCATAACGTGTTACAGGGCCATTGCATCGTTCAGCATTGTGATGAAATTCATCTTGCCAGGGAAAATTCAGCCCCCCAGAAATTCCCACGCAAACCAACAACAGCTATAATAAAACCCCACGGCACTCAGCAGACAGTCAATTATCATTTCAGCAGACAAAGAGAAGTTTCTCTGAATGATTCAACTAATGAACGTGAGCCAAGTCTGACGAATAGCCATCAGACTGGCTGCTTGTGATACCGTGCGTCCTGTGGCATCCGTTTCCCATTCACAAGACTTTCACGCCAATGCTACTTGCTAATGAAAGACGAAACAATTATTGGCTCGTGACTTAGATTGAACTATGTTTGAAGCAATACAAATCAGAAACTTCAACTGATAGTTTCACTTGATATTTATTTTAAATTGAATTGAATTTAAATACGTTCACCTAGAAATGTATCCCAACGTGACTTGTACAGCAAGACATAAAAAAATAAGTTTTCAACCTTCAACTATAAGATCCTGGAGACCCATCAAGTAGTAAGTATACATTTTCTTAGCACTTTGAATAGCTTTGTGTGACGTATTGCAGGGGTCCTCTTCATGATATTCATTGCACTGACTTGACTTGTTAGTCATGATTTGTTAGTCACACCAAGAATATTTCATTCATTCATTCATTACATTACATTACATTAAGAAGCAGTGTTTATACCTATAATAATTATGGTAAGCTACCTGATAAAGATTTATTTTCAAGAATTTCTTCAAAGCCTTTTTCTTCATTATGATATCAGGACAGATGATCTCCCTGACATTTTTTCATCATGCTCCTCCAGGTGACAGTGTGTCCAGTCCTGCTCCTGAAAGGCCAATGTCCTGTAGAGTTTAGCTCCAACTTGCCCCAAAACACCTGTCTTGAAGATTCTAGTAGTCCTGAAGACCTTGGTTAGTTGGTTCAGGTGTGTTTAATTGAAGTTGGAGGTAAACTCTGCAAGACAGTGGCCCTCCAGGAACAGAACTGGAAATCCTGATCCAGCGTCATGACCAAAGCAGAAATTACCTTTTCCATTAAGCGCCAATTTCTATTTGTCAATATAAAGCAATATAAAACACATATTAAGCAAATACTGCAACAGACAGATAACTACAGACACAATATTAAAAAAATACAAACATTCAAAGACTCATTGCCAAACAAATTATTTATTATTAGGAACACACCCAAAATCGATTTATTATTAGGAACACACCCAAAATCGATAATTGTCTCGAGCTTAATGTTCAAACTGCAAATACATAAAACATTTTTTTTTTTTTAGACTTATGATTGTGTGGTTTCAATGGATGTTTGTCTTCATGAATAAGAGATAAGAGGGAATGTTTATGGAAATTCAAGGTTTATGGGATGTTGTTGTGAAGCAGTTTACTATAACACGACTTGTATTTTTACTGGTCAGACGATGTCTGAGCTTTGAAACATACGCAACAGATTATTCAATAAACTCTGCTCCTTTTTTATCATCATCACTTTGTCTCCTGCTTCTGCTCTTCATTGGCTTTACTCAGTCAACTTCTTGGCTGATAGAAGACTGTACAGTTTTGGGTACCAGACAAACACTTTGCTGTTAACAGGTTTAGGTTATTAGATAACTTTGCTGACTAGTTGTTCTTTTACCAGACAAAACAGATATTTTCTGGCGTCTGGGGCTGGATCTGATATTTCCGGCATGGAACATCATGTTTGATTGTGAAATGCCATTGGCTCTTGTGTGTCTTGTGACCAATTGCATCATTGTAATGTTCACATTTATCTTTTGAATGAGACATGGCTAAACTTTCACTCTGTTCCTCACATAAAGATATGATATCAAAGATATCATAATGCTTTTTGTTTGTTTGTAATGCTTGTATACTGTCACAAAAGCTGCATCTGGCATGACATTTATATATACACAGACTGTTTAATGCTGCTCAAAGGTGGTATGAATGTATTTGCGCAATATTTGCATAATTATATGAGATTAATGTAATTTTAAATCGTTTACATAAAGTATGAAAAAAAGAAAGAACATGAAATGGTTGTTCAAACTGTTAATACATTTTATACAGAAATAGATCATTTGTGCTGAAGTGCTGAACTCAGTTGGAGCACACGCTTAAGCTTTTCAGTGGATTTCTTCTTCACAAGTGACTAATCTAAATGAGTCGATTTGCCATTCATGCACTCAACATCTGTGATTGGTTATAATGATCAATGCTGCAAACAAAGCAAAACAAACAACATCAACAACAACAACAACAACAACAACAAAAATAATAATAAAAACAAACATTGCATAAAAATGTTTTGTTCATTTTACTTTAACCGGGATGGTCATAATTGATTTAGTTTAAATGTTTGTTTTTTTTAATGCCCCCATATCTTGAATATGGGGTGCATATTTGTTCATTTCGGTGACATTTTTTGCCCCAAGCTCCAGTTAATTTACATTCCTGACCAAAGCTATATAGAGACCAGAATATCATGAAGAGTTGGCCTGTATTAAACCACCTAGCAACCACCCAAAAAAACCCTAGCAACTACAAAGTCATGCTCTGAAAACCACTCAGAACATCTCAGCACCCGCATAGCGACACCTCACTTACAATACCGTAGCATTGTGGCAGCAAGTTTTACACGGACAGGAACCGCTCACATTTCGTTCTGAAAATGTAAAAATCAAGTTATTTTTGCAACTCCGTTTGGTGCCGCTATAGATCATAACCATGACTGGCAGTCATAATAATAACTAGGGCATCTCTTATGATCTGTGACGCTTCTCATTACTGTGGCTGGCAGGGTGAAGGTTGAACACGCAGCCGATGTAAACACTTTTAAGCCCGATCTCTGATCAACATCAAGAAAGTTTAGTCCAAGTCATTAATGCGCATAAAATGTTTCATTGTGGTACCTTGTTATGCACTGTATTTGTAATGCATGTAGTTTACATATACTATATGCAACCGGCACTGCATCTGCTATATCTTATATTTATACATATATGATACATATTCGATTATTATGTATATTTTGTGGCTTCTGTTAATCAGTTGTTTAATGTTTTCTCTGTTACAGCAATTGTTCAAATTGTTTTAAAAAATTAATAGCTCAGAAATCTGTTTGGATGATGACATGCCAATACATTCTGTACTGTATTTGCATTTCCTGAAGAAAATACCAGTTCCAGGGAATAAAGGAAGCTAAATAGAAGCATAATAATCAGCATGCAAATATCACGATGACATCGCTGCAATTGGTTAAATTGTGAATGCAAACATTATAGAAATACCACTTGCTGTAGGTTTTGGTGTAAAAATCTGCAACAAATGCTTCAGTTTAATGGATTTTCATGATGTACTTGTAGTTTAATGCATGTGTAAACTAAACTGTATGTAAAAAACAATAATAAAAAAAAACAGCTTTACGTTAAAAATAAATGTGTAAAAAATTTCAATTTCCAGAAACAGCAGTTTCAATTTTCTTATACAACTTCAAGTACAAGAACAGAGCAGCTGTACAGAGAATAATACGTTGTCAATTAATTAAGTGCTACAATAGTTTCAATCCCAGCTTCACTGATAAGTTATACTGACTATTATTTCTCTTTATGTCCCGAATGAGCAAGCCAAAGGCGACAATGGCAAGGAACAAAAACTCAACCAAAAAAAAAAAAAAACTTGGGAGAATCCAGGATCCTGAACATCTCTAACATCTAAGTAGCATTATTTGTAAATAAATGGTCTTTCATTACAAGGTATTTTGTGTAGTTTAGCATTTACTGTATTATTCACAGCTTTGTTCCGCAGGCTTTACTGGCTATGCAATAGAGTTTAGATTATATAATAGTGTCACTCTTTAGGCTGTGCTCACATTATGTGTGCCGTATTACTTTAACATCTTTTTATCCACGCCATCTGCCTTATAACTAAAATGATAAATAATAAAGATTTAATCTATCCGTTAATTCATCTTGTCAAACACGGCATGAGTGCTTTTACAAATCTATGAAGCAGCATCAAACATTTATAAAAAATAATAAATACATAAATCTTTCACATTCTTTCAACCCCATCATTCAAAAGAGCCTCAGTATAGCCTTGAAATTCTTTTTGAAGGATAAAATCCACACTGTCAAATAAAATTGTATATAAGCTGCATTATACTAATGCAAGAAAATGAACAAGGACAGCCATCATTGTACTCACACTCTATATATGCTCACTATTCTACAAACAGTCTATAGTGAATAAAACTGTTTGCACATAAAGATAACACATCCAATGTATCACAAAAATCCATTAATTCACAAAGACCTTCTGAATATTCTCAGTACAAGTCAAGGGAGATTTTCAATGTGTAATTTTAGGGTAAAATTAAAATAAAATAAGTTAATTGATATCAAACAAAAGGGAGGAATTATCTAGGGTTTGATTGGAGACTAAGTGGTTAAGTGGTTGGTTTGAGCAGAATTAATTCACAAAAAGAAATATCAATCATTTTTTGTATCTTTTTTTTTTATCATATTACTGCTGTAATATGATAAAAAAAAAAATCACAATGCATTTGTGATTTTACTCATAAAATCACAAATGCACAAACCAGCCTCTCACACCTTATTGCTTTAATAGTATTATTCACAATACATTTTGTAAATCCTGAATTTAAAAAAAAAAGTATAATAACACATTTATCTGTTATCTGTTATGTATTTATTTATTTATTCTTAAATCCTTCTCTGAGGTTTTCCTTAAACTTGATTTCAAACTTGATTTATTTACTTTTTCAAAGATTTTTCAACCTTTGATTGCAAAGTTTAATTAATTTGTGGTCTAACCTGGGCGTATATCTCTTTCCTTAGTCTTTATTCAGCAGCTGAATAACTCACACACACACACACACACACACACACACACACACACACTTAAAAGATAACATTGCCATTTTTTGTATTTTATTCTGTTGAACACACAACAATAAAATTGAGAAAATGAGAATTTTGAAAGCCGATCGCGCTGATTAGTGTATGGAGCCTAAAAAACTGTGAGATTTTAATCATCAAACCATCGAATGTGGGAGTTAATTTTAACTGGCAAACACTTTCCCCTTCACACCATTTTTTAAAACGCCCAATATGCTTGTCCTTCACAGTTCAAACTTCACAGAGCCTAAGCTCATATGACACACATGCAAAACAAATCCATCCAAATATATTATACATACATAGAATAATTTGGCAAAACTATTTTGAAAGCAACCCCAATTTCCACCATCCTTCAAATCAGCTAAGAAGATCTATATGACAGGTAAAGACAGATAGATACATAGATTTAGTCCACTCATACATGACAAGAAGCACCTTGCACAAACAACAAAAAAAAAAAGTCCATCAAAACTAATAAATTACCCCTGCATGAAAATCGCAACAAGAGAAATGCAACTTTGATCTGTAACCGTTCGGCCGAGGGCTGTGTAGGGTTTGTTAGCTTCTTCAAGGCGAGTGATGCAGCCACGACTGTAGCGGTAGGAGTAGGAGACTCCACTCGGGAAAAGACAAAGAGACTGCATTGCCCATGCTGACTAGGGAGTGTGGGGGAGGACTAGGCATGTGTTCTAGTTAATGACATGTCACCAACAGGGATGAAAGGTCAAAACTTAACACAGTTCACAGGAAAGAATACTACATTACTTGCCGTGTTGCCGTACTCTAAGGGCTTCCTGCACAACGCGAGAATGTGTCACACTGTGGTTTGCACTGAGTAGATTAACTGATGTCTGCTGCTGGGAGCCTCCTTGGTCCGAAAATAAATGATGAGCTTGCTGAATCTGTTTATAAAACTGCTTCCTTTCATCTTTTTGGTTCGTTTTCTTTGTGTTTGTGTGTGCTGAAGATGAAACAAACTGTAGTTTTGGTAAAGCATGAAAGAAACATCTGGATAGAAACTCTAGTCATGTGTCATCCTTAGTTGTCTGCGAAACAGATCATAATGCTAATGCCAGAAACATACTAGACGTGAATGCTCTAGGTCCCATTGTACATACCTAACATCCTTCCTTACTGTGGCTGTAATAAACCTCAGTGCTCATTAAGGCAGTAGAGTAACCTGTTTGTGCAACCAGATATGTTATAATGCAGGTAGCTAGCAGCACCTTAATACCTGTAATGCATAGCTCTGTAAAAGCAACATGTTGTGTTATGAATTGTGGTCTGTAGTGTTGGGGAAAGATACTTTTAAAAGTAATGCATCACCATATTGTGTTACTCCATAAAAAAGTAAATAAACACGTTAGTTACTTTTAATGGAAAATAATGCATTATGTTACTTTTGTGTAACTTTTTATCAGCTGGGCTGGGCTTGCTTATTTATGCTGTAACAACAAAACCCCCCCTACAAAATTATATTTTTGCCAACTGTAAAGGTCCTTACACACCAAAAGTGAAATTAGTAAGACTTAGCCTAAAGGAAGCGCCTCTGCCTCCCTCCCAATTTCTCTCAACATGGGCACAGGTGAGGTGTCAGAGATTAGATTGGAAAACTAAGTAACTTGCGTTACTTATTTGAAAAAGTAACTCAGATGTTTTCTTGTAAATTTCAAGTAATGCATTACGTTACCTATTACTTCAGAAAAGGAATTGATTACATGACTTGCGAAACTTGTAACCTCTAAACGCTCTGCTAGTGCTCGCCATAATAATAGATAGTAGATCGCTCTTACCACGTTCAAATGCACGCTTCAAACAAAACAGTCAATGAAGACGAAGAAGAGAATGACATGTTCTCCCAGCGCCTATTTATACTATAGTCGCACTGGTAGTGACGTCACGGGCCGTCGCCGGCCAACGTGTTGTTGGTGTTTTTTCAATGTATGCTTCAGACACAGGTCACGACGAGGCGTTCCCCCATAGTGACCCCTAGAGGACGCAGTTCGAAGTTCCCTTGAAAGGGAACTCAGATGTTTTCTTGTAAATTTAAAGTAATGCATTACGTTACTAATTACTTCAAAAAAGGAATTGATTACATGACTTGGGAAACTTGTAATGCGATACCTCCAACACTGGCGGTCTGACTTAAAACTCAAGTCTGAGACTCAGACTCAAGTCACACTTAAAAGAGACTTAACTTGTAAAGAAGTAACTTGAGACTTCACTTGGGCTCCAAATTAAGACTTTTAACAATAAAATAAATTCAATGCTCATTGACAGTTAATGGAAAACTATTACCTAAAGACTTCAGAGTGGAATACATTTGTCCTCGAAAGACTTGACTTGCACTCCAAAGCTCAAAAAACATGTCAGAGACTTGTAAACATGTTGTTCTGAAACATTTCAGAATGTAAACCCACATAATAAGGCTTGCATATGTAGAAGTGTTCAAATACAGCACGATGTTAAAGTGTCTGATGTTTTTTTTTTTTTTTTTCAGTTGTTAATTCTGGTCACAATTAATATAATTAGCATAAGTGATTTTTAAGCAATAACAAGCAGATTTGTTATTCATCCGTTTGAAGACCAGAGTGTGTCTCTGCAGGTGTATTTGTGAGATGAAGTGATTTGTTTGCATCTAGTGTACAGCATCTGTTTGTTCCCCCTCACTATCCAAGCAATCTAACTAAACGCCACAATACCCTTCAGCTGCCCAACACCGTGCTCAAAGATTTCTGTGGAAACTGTCAGACCACAGTTTAGAGACCAGATGTCATTTCTGTACAAGATAAACGGATGTTCTGCTGCTCCTGAGGACACTTCCTGAACCATTATTCTCTCAAGCCTTCAGGGCCACCGGCTCACGCAGCTCTCCATCTTTGAAATTTAATTGCTCAGTCTTCCCAGACTTCTGGTTAAACTTAACATTGTCCTCCAGGTAAATCAGAGGTTGGCTGAGATGAAGTGGACTCTCTTCCTCCTTCCATTGTGCTCCATAGCACATGCCTTCATCTTACTTATCAGGTCCCTTGCAACCCTTGCACTTAACAAAGATAGTTTAAGATTCCAGCTGTTACAAAAAAAAAAAAAAATGCACTCAAGTGCCGTCTTTAAGAGTATCTCCTGCTTTTCAGTTATGAACCAATTTTGTCAATGCATTACTTCGTCTTACATTAGCAAGACCAACCTGAATATATATATATATATATATATATATACACACACACACACACACACATATATATCTCTATATATATATATACTGTATATCTATATTTCTATCTATATCTATCTATATCTATCTATCTATCTATATATCTATATCTATATCTCTCTCTCTCTCTTTATATATATATATATATATAGAGAGAGAGAGAGAGAGAGGGGGAG
>NW_015537935.1:440468-482680 GCF_001515605.1 Sinocyclocheilus anshuiensis | reverse complement strand
ATCTCTCTCTCTCTCTCTCTCTCTCTCTCTCTATATATATATATATATATATATACAGTATATTAAAAAGCATGATTAAAGAACCTTAAACTTGCCATTTCATTTTAAGATTTTTGCTTTTCCCTATATGTTCACTTGCTTGATTGGAAATATAACCAAAATCAAAAATCAAAATATAACCAAGATGGCTGCAAATTATTACATTAAGGACTTTGACATAACTCCCTTTTCCTCATGACTCATTTTATAATAATATTATTGTACAGCCAAAATGTCAGACATGCATGCTTATTCTTTTTTATTATTCTAAAACGAGGAAAATAGTAACAATAAAGTCATATAAACAATGGAATATCATCACTGGAAGTGTATGGACTGTGCTGTGACCACAAATCAATTAAAACTTATTTAAAATGGTATATTTAAGATTAAAGTTTAGCATAATCTGAACATTCTCTTGACAAACTTCATTAGGAGCATCCTGAGATGCTTTTAAACAGGACTGAACAATTTCTTGTATACTAATAGGGTCAACTCATTAATTAAATTTTTTACATTAGTTTTTGGTTTTGTAAAGAAATGTGTATGTAAGCACATTTTATGTTTTATGTCTACAAAAGTAATTTCAAGTAGCTTAAATAAGATAAAGAGAACATCCATAATGTCCCAAATTTGACAGGCAGTAAATGCACGCACGCACGCACGCACACACACACACACACACACACACGTGATACTCTGTGTGAAATAATGAAAACCACTCTGATTATACTGTAATAAATATATTATAACACTTCTAATATGCTAGATTTGCTATCCGTTTAATGTGGAATTTACTGCATTCACTGGTGGCCAAATGAAAATATAAGAAAAAGGAAGAAAAAAAATGTCCATAGTTCCTTTGGAGGACAGCTGACCTGTCCATCTAGCGTGTATTGTTGTAAATGTCAGGTCTTAAAGGAGCTGCTACAGCAGACATTAGGTCTCCAGGGAGCTCGGGAGTGTGTGAGTTTTCACACTCCTCTCTTGAGCAGATGAGAGGGACCTGTGGACATGCACTCAGGAGAGAGAAGATTCACATACAATTCTCACACGCCTTCAGTTCTCTATGAGTTCAGCTCAATTTCAATCACT
Organism: Sinocyclocheilus anshuiensis; assembly: GCF_001515605.1. Taxonomy (NCBI): domain Eukaryota; kingdom Metazoa; phylum Chordata; class Actinopteri; order Cypriniformes; family Cyprinidae; genus Sinocyclocheilus; species Sinocyclocheilus anshuiensis. Next base: position 481,546 of record NW_015537935.1, on the reverse strand, counting down.
CTTACAAAGGCCTCTGTGCTCACTCAATCTGTGGTTGAGAATTCATGTGAGAATACACCAGGAAAGTGTTTGTCTAATGTGCAAAACTGAAAAGAAATGTTCTTGTAACAGCAAATAAAATAAGTGGGAATTTTTGGTTATTTCATTTGCTGCATGGGCTGAATGAAACCACAGAAATGTTGTTTCAGTACAAGAATCTTATTACCACGAGACTGAAGTGAAATTGTTTTATCCCTTTTTTTTTTTCTTTTTTTTTACAATATACAAAAGCTTATAATGTTATATTTTATGTATGGTGTTAGAAATCAAATTCTATATGTAATAGTGTATTACCATAGGCAGAAGTTTTCATGTTGTGCATAACACTCCATCACTGATAATTGTGCTGAATTTCAAGAGAAACTAGTTGCATTTGTGTACTGAGCACTGAACATGGTCAAGTACATGCCCTTAATAACCAGAGCTTGTAAACACAATATCATTTATAGATCATCTCAACCCCGTATTGCAATTTTTAGTCCAGTGGTCTTCTTCATTTATCATCCATGTGATAATACTGCCTTTTATAAAAACACTTTTGCTGAGCTTTCCTGAAGGGTGAAATCATTTGTAAGCTCTAGTTTGCGTTTTGAAGAGCACATTAATCATTAGGGACAGTTGGACTATATGTAAATTAATGGCATAGTGGTGCTAAAACTTTGACAAATTGCAGTTTCCTCTTTTTCTTCAACAAAAGGAAAGCCCTCTGTTATTTTAATGACCCTAAAAAATAGAATTACATGTCCACCCTTTAGCAGAGCAGGTCCTCCCTTAGGAACGTCATTTGGAGAATCAGTCAATACAGCCCATTTGGAAAGTAGTACGGTGGAGTGCATGATAAAGAGGGAGAGAGAGAGAGAAAGATAAAAGAGGAAGAAAATGTAGTTATTCAGCTTAAATACTATAGAAATATCAAAAAGTTCAATATCATACTTTGTCAAAATGATATAAATAATATAGAATTTCTATTATTTTATTTACTAATTCAGTTAGGATTATTCAGATCTCTAGAACACATCTCTTTTTCTCTTCTGTAACCCTACAGCCCATTAGTAAAACTCACTGCATCAACACCAAACCAGAAATGTTTTCTTTTAACTCATATTGTATTTCTGCAGTTATTAAAGTAATCATTATTACAATGTTTCACGTTTAAACTAAAAACAATCAAAATTGTCAACATCGATTTTGCAAGTAGCCATCTATCAACTGAAGCAGAAACATAGAATCTGGTATTTTATAACTGCTTTTAAACTCAATGCATATTTTAAAATTTAGAATCCGATATTTTATAACTGCATTTAATTTCATTGTGATTATTTTATGAGGCAAAATAAGGAACGAGTGTTTAACTGTAGAGAAAGTGCGAGTCAGATGAGAAACTGAATGTGTTTCAACAAGATATATCCTTATATATTATTTAAATTCATTTTTGATTAATTAATAAACAGAGATTAGCTATTTTAATTATTTTTATCTTTTGATGGCCCTAATGGTTTGAATATAAACATTTTCAAGTCTTCATTTCTGCCTAACGGTTTTAAAAAAACAGCACAAAACAGAAATCTTTTCTCGGACCTCCTGGAGCCTGCTTAAGTGTCTCCTGGGGTATGTGTACTCCTTGTTTAGAGTCACTGATCTAGAGCACTAAATATTCTTTACTAAAGGGCTGACAAAAAGTGCTCTGTGAATCTGTGAATATTAGCCGAGTTGGGCATAAAATCAATATACCTAAAGGCGTGAGAGCTAAACCTGGTCAGTGGATCTAAATGGCTCTACAAGCCCTGTGCTCATATGCAACCATACACACATCTCACCAACCCTCACACATACAATGGTGGCCAATATCTGTCTACAGGATATTGTCCTAGGTTGTTATATCATGGTCAGGTGTTTGACAAACTGCAGGTAGGTCAGGCCCGGCGCCAGGACACACGACTTGGGGGGGCTTTTGTATTTCTTAGGGAGGGCCGAATTGGGGTGGGGGTGGGGTTGTGGTTGGGTTCAAGTGGATGCTCGAAATACATTATTTAGGTAACACTTTACAATAATTAACTAAAACGTTAATACACTTTAATACATTAACTAACATTAACTAATCGAACCTTATTGTAAAGTGTTACAATTATTTGTTTTTAAAGCATATAGCTATATGTTCACAAAAACACTGTTAAATTAAACAGAAAAGCAAGCAGGTGTGCATGATTTGGCGTGGCAGCCATTAACTAATCGAACCTTGTAAAGTGTTACAATTATTTGTTATTAAAGCATATATATGTTAACAAAAACACTGTTAAATTAAACAGAAAAGCACGCAGGTGTGCATGATTTGGCGTGGCAGCCAATACAAATATTAACCGTTTGCTTACCTAAATCCTACGTTTGGACCATAGCTCGGTTGCAGAATCACATCTGTGCTTCTGAAATTATTATCTTTTTCTATATAGTGTAGTAGTTAGCTATCTCTGTGTCGTACATGGCCGCTTGCAAGCAAAGAGTGCTCCCTTTATTAGGGTGCTTTATTTATTAAAAACTGTCACTCATTCATCACGATCTCACAAAGTTCCAAAAAAACAAACAAAATAAAACAATGAACGTGACTACACGATGAAACTTTTTTTTAATGTCTTTGTTAGAAAGAAGCTACGAGCATGATAGAACTCAGCACTGCACAAAAAAACGGTGGATTCCAACCTAAACACCTCTGATTGGCCATTGCGTTTTAGAAATCAACAAACATGTCTGTGATTGGCTACATTGCTCACCTCTGCGAAAATGCATTGTAAAATCATTGGACGCTTTCCAAAGTAGAAGGGCAGATACACTGGATTGTTTGCCAAATCTATTTCATTATGCTATTATTACGAAGAAACCAGATCCTAGACCAGGGGTTATGGGCAGCTTTTCCATCTAAAAGCAATCAGAAGCAACAGCAGGCAGTTGTATGAGTAAGACTATAATACACGCTAAACTCAAGTCCGAACGTCCCCCTCAGTCCGAAGGCACCGGGCCTGAGGTGGGTTTTCATGGCTAGTTTGTAACTAACATGTTTACAACATTTGATATCAATGCACATTAGGTAATTGTGGACTGTTATGCTTAATTCCTTAATAAAATAGCATGAATAATATTGACTTTTTAAATTAATATGGGTGTTTATTATAATTTCATGTGACACATTTCAGCTTGCTGCTCATTTGATAACCCAAATAATTGGTCTGAAATCAATAACTCTTATGCTACATTGTAATTTAGTGGTGCAATGCACTAATATTTTGCGATTCATGATTCTATCATGCTATCACTACCATTAACATACAGTCATGGCCAAAAGTTTTGGCAGTGACATAAATTTTGTGTTTTGCAAAGTTTGCTGCTTAAGCTGTTATGGTGTTCACATTGTTTCATTTTAAATAATTGATAAAAGCTTCATTGGCCAAAAAATGAACTTTTTTTAAATCCTGACATAAAATGACCAGCTAACATTAATTGACTAATCATATCAGCAGCAGGTGTGAAAGTGTGAATGAGTACTAGTCAGGTGAAATCAATATCATACTAATTAGATTGAAAGAGCAGATTACTATAAAAGGAGGGAAGAAGTGCTTCCAATCATGGTGTTCTTGACTGCAGTGAAGTCGTCTTCAGGACGTCCCAAAGTGTCCAGCAAGCGCCAGGACCGTCTCCTCCTGAGGAGTCAGCTACAGAATCGTGTCACCAGCAGTGCAGAGCTTGCTCAGGAATGGCAGCAAGTTGGTGTGAGAGCATCTGCACGCACAGTGAGGCCAAGCCTTTTGGGCAACGGCCTGGTGTAAAGAAGGGCAGCAAAGAAGCCACTTCTCTCCAAGAAAAACGTCAAGGGAGTGGGCTCTCTCATAATTCTGCCCAAAAACACTGCCATGAATTAAGAACGGTATCAAAACGTCCTGGAAGAGTAACTTCTTCCAACGATCCATGAGCAATTTGGTGTTGATTCGTGCATTTTCCAGCATGATGGAGCACCATGTCACAAAGCAAGAGTGATAAAGAAGAGGCTCGAAGATCATTACATTGAAATTTTGGATCCGTGGCCAGGCAACTCCCCGGATCTCAATCCCATAGAGAAATTGTGATCAACTCCGAGAACTAATAAGGCAAGAATGGATCGCCATCAGTCAGGATTTGGCCCAGAAGCTAATATCCAGCATGCCAGAGTGAATTGCAGAGGTTATGAATAACAAGGGTCAACACTGTAAATATTGACTCATTATATTTTTTTGCCAATAAAAGCCTTTAAAACTTTTCAGTATACAGTATGTTTTTCAGTATACCATAGACACGTGGATAAATAATCAACAAATACTGAAGCAGCAAACTTTGCAAAACACAACATTTATGTCACTGCCTACACTTTTGGCCATGACTGTACAGTGGGCACAATTCACCTTTTTTTAATCAAAAATATTCATGGTTAAGAAGCGGTAAAAGATCTCCAAAAATCGGTCAAGAAAGTATATTTTGCACATTTTGAATCCATATAAATATCAGACTTTTGTCAAATGCTTACATACAAAGAGATTGTGTACAATTTCTCCTTGCTGTTGTCACAAGTTCAGCCTCTGTGGCTCCCTCCGATCCCCACCAGAGGGAACCATCACCGGAGTACTAACCTATCCTTTCGGACTTCAATTCCCACAATGCCCCATGCCTGAGACTAATCACCTGCACAGGTGTTTCCCATTGCCCGGTCTATTTAAACTGTGCCTTCCCTGCTGTTATTGCGAAGTCTTGTTTTGCCTTGCAGACATTTCTGAGCGGTTTCCCTGTGTTTGATTATCTGTTGATTACCTGGACTGTGTACCCGTTGACGACTGCTTGCTGCCTACCTATTCTGACCCTGCCAGCCTCGTGGATTTATGCTATTGTTTGTCTGCCGCCTGCCTCCACCCTGATCACGAACTCTGTTTACGATTCTGCCCAGCCTTCGTTGTATCTGACGCCAGTTACCAATTTATGCCTGTATGACCTGCCTTGTGAACTAATAAAGCTGCACATGGATCCTAACGCCTCTGCGTTACAGCTGTGTACAAACTTGATGGTCTAAATTGATAAATTCTATAAGCCCCAGAATAAGTCTTTTTCACCTCTCATGAGTTTGCAAGTATGTCATCAGCTTTGCTGCAGTTTTGTGTTGATGTTAGAAAATAAGTCATCTATAGTGCCATAGGTTAATGTTCAAACTTACTGGTGATCAAGGAAAGAAAGATGTAGTATCTTTACCTGGCCACAATCGTTTGTCAGGCTCCCTTGGTTTTTCCCTTGGATTAGCTCAATTCTATATATGGTGACACATATCAAGATATCCTTTTCAAATTAGCTGAGTGATTCAGATTTTATTCCATAGTTGAGTATTAGTCTAAAGTAAAGGGGAGCTTGCTTTTTGCTTGATCTCAAATTACTCCTTCCTTCTAAGAGTTGCAAATTATATTATGTGCACCATTTTAATTAGTGAAATCCCTATATTAACACCATTTTTGGCTCTTTCAACCACCATGGAATAAAAGCCATCCTGGCTGCTTGCTTTTCCTAAGCAGCCACAGCTTCAACGTATGTTTTACATATGAGTTGAGTGTGTACTGTCAGTTGGCTCTAGTGAGCTGTCCAGCTCTAAGGGTGTGAGACGGAGCCAATGAAAACAACATCTCCTTCAGTGGCTCCTTTCCAAAATGCAATTTAGTGTGTAATCTATGGAAATCTGCTCGGGAACGCACTTTATGAGGTAGACAGACGATTATGCTTAATGTGCATGCAGCAAATACTGTGAGAAAGGCTGCATTCAGCCAGAAACTAACGGTTTTCTTGAATTCCATGGTAACCTGACTCTGACGGGAGACATATTACAAAAGCAGTACTTAATACAATGGACCAAACTTAAGAGTGCCATTTTATTACTTATGCAAGTTGACAGTCTTTTCAGGCATGTTTTCAGCCACTTATTGTGGACAATCTGCAAATCAGTCATCAAACCTAAGATTCAGCAAACATAAGCGTACACCCGGAAAATCTCACCTGCTGAGTTTTAGAGGCTGTGTGCGGAATGGCATACTGTACTTCCATACCAATCTTACTCTTTCTGCAGTAAATAGAATAGTGCAATAGTAGGAAATGTGCTGCCTGTTGGTCTGGCCGAGCTGATACTAAATATCTACAAGTGCATGCACCATAATTATATTCCCATGTAAAAAAGAGAGAGGCCACAAACTGGGCCAATCAACAAAAGACGATTCAGTATTTTGTTTGGCCTGAAAGTCTGCAAGCTTGATTTCCTGCTTTTTACTGGATTCTGCACTCAGTGTTTTTTTCTTTGTGTGTGTGTACTATTATTAACAAAACAAGACAGAGCAGTTCAAAGCGCTTATAAAGAGATGGAAGTAGACTACAGTACATTGCATCCAAATTGCTCCTAAATATAGTCATTATTAGGTATTAGTGGGTTTGAATTGGATTACAACATTTGGAATGATTTACAAAAAAAAAAAAAAGTGTTTGAATTGGACTGTGAAACCTTTAAATGTTACTGTGGCGTAGATGTGTGTGTGTTTCAGATTGAATCAGGTATTTATATTGCTCACTGTTCTTCAGTTTGCAGTCAAAAATAATTCTATTTTCACAACGCTGAAAAGAAAGCGTTGGTGTTTGTAGTAGGTTCTTGGATGTTCTGATCTGAGAGGTATGAAAACCACTGACATACAGTAGAGTATTACATTTGCCAGAATGGCCAGTATATAACAGATCACACTGAAATGTTGTATCCCACATCACAATGCGTTTGACCTGACCTTCCATTTCCAGTGAATGATGAATGAATGCAAAACAATTACAGCTGTGATAGCATCTCTTTTTTACTCATTTTTTGATTGGATATTTTTATAGTAATTCAAAATGGAAAAATAACAGTTATTATATCCAAATTGATGTCTGAATGCCTTTCAATTAACACACAATATTCTGAGATCATGTGACAACAATGCAGCATGTTTAAAACAACATGTCAAGTTTTTTCTAGAGTGATTACCTTTGTGGAATAGGGTGAAAGAACATTTCATTTCCCAGAATGCATTTCATATGGTAAATTCCTGTCACAAACTTCCTGTCATTCAACTTCCACTTAAAATTGAAAGGGAGCATAAATGTTTTATGAGGTCACATGACAACAGAATTTTCTATTTTGGTTTATTGTTTATCAAGTTATTTTGCTGAAAACACAGCATAAACAAATTAACCAAAAAAAAGGAAAGAAAAAAAACATTTGACATTTTCTTTTCTGTAGCACAATTTTCACCTAATTTTTATATTATATAGACCCAAAACTTAAAAAAAAGCACAATTTAATATCGAGAGCTTCAGGACGATAGCTTACCATGTCCCTGCATATATCTACATTTAGGTACTTATAATGCTGTTATATTGTACTTTATTCTCTATCATTTGAACTCATTTTCTGTTTTGTGTCAGTGCTGCACTATGTAATGTATTCAAAAGCATCCATTACAAAATTACTTCTTAACTGAAAGCTGCAGACGGCACACTCCAAATGGCAATGATCTGCCTAAAAATTCCTGGGAAACAACTCCATAAGCAGCACAGAGCAAATTACCCCAAACTGTTAATTTAGAACAATGGCACGGAGGACCATCTTTTTTTTTTTTCTGTCATGCGGGATCTACTGCATCCCATTGCAGTCAGTGTTCCTGAACTTTCCGTGAGAACAGTCAATTGCAGAGTTAGATGAGATAAGAGAGAAAAAAAAAACCTTGAATAGGAGTAAAGCAGCCTTTATAACATCAGGCACAAACATCTTCAGCTTCATTTAATCTGCAGTTTGAAAATAACAGTAGTTGCAATGCTAGGTAATTAAGACAAATATTCCCCAAGGAATATAATAAATGGGGAATGTATAAAAAGTTGTAGTACCCAGGGGTCTAATATATAAATATTAATCTAATTCTACTCGTAAATAATGTACTACAGGAATGTTCTAGATTCAAAACAAGTAAACTCAACAAGCAGAATTCATTGCAACATATAATAATTCTAACTCAAGAAAAGTTGCAGTCAGAGCAAGGCAAGCATCTTAAGACCATAATGCAAAGCTCATATTTTTGTTCAAATATGTAACTGATAAAGCACTTGAATTAACTTTTCTGAAATATGTATATTATTTGGGATTCTGTCTAAAATATAATTTTTGCAGGAGTATTACTATACTAAATGGATGAACTTTTAGTTATTAGTATATTTTAAAGACAACACTCTCCTGGCAATTTGTAACTATTTAACATTTTTGAAAATTAGTGGGTAATTCATATGAATTCGTCCAAAATTTTATGTTTTCATAAAAAGTAATAATGTCCCATTGATGGTTAGGCTTAGGCATTGACCTCCATGCTTTTTTTTTTCTTTTCTTCTTCTTCTAAAATCATAGTTTTCCATACAATTCACATTGTAAAAATTATTGCATCAAACAGGTTGGCTGAAAAGTCTGTTCAGCACAACAGAAGACAAAATTTAAAAACACTTTGCACATGTCTGGAAAAATGCAAGCCAGTGCATTAATGATTATATATTGCAAATGCATGACAAATTGCCACTTTCATCTACTGTGGCTAAATTTATTTTTTATTTATTTATTTGGCTTCTTGGTCCATTAACACAGTGAGATTGAGCTGAGAGCAGGCAAATGGAAAAAAGCAACTCAAAGAGTGCAGAAAGCAAACTTGCTGGAGACAGACGGACTGCAAAAAAGTTAACATTAAGTGTGACACCCGTGATGGATAGCAGGCAGCGAGAGAAGTTTCTGTTTCTCTGCAGAGCACACATAATTTCCCATCAGCCGTATGCACAATTCCTCCAACAGGAAACGCAAAATGGAATGCTCAGGCGGCCACTTGAGAAGCAAAGTTTTTTTTTCCAGCAGGGTGAAAGCTCTGACATATGTACAGCATTAAACACACCAGACAAAGAATACACCTCACTATATACTTGTCAGGCTTTAGTCAACGACTCCTGCTGTGTTCCTAAGCATTTCCAACAGTCCTGCATTTTTAACATGCTGTATTTTATCGTATGTTTGATTATAACATATACTGTATATTATATCATAGAAAGGCACAAAATCACTTTCCGGAACGTTTTCATTCACTGTTCCTTATTGGTGGAATTATCTCCCAAATCCCATCCAGACAGGTGAATCCCTGACAATATTCAAGAAACAACTGAAAGCTTCAAGTTGCATTTTTTCAGTGAGCATTTTTCTACACTTTCAATATATCTATATCCCTACTTCTTCTAGCTTATATTATTCTGGACAATGTTTGAAACTTTTGTATTGCTAACACTTCTCACATTATTGCCTCCTTATGATAAATCGCTTGATGTATTTCTCATTTGTACATACGTAACACTTTATTTCAATAGTCCACTTTAGACATTCTCCTGACTTTAAGTAACTTTGCAACTTCATGTCAACTAGCAGTCATTAGAGTAGTTATATCATGACAACTCTCAGAGAGTTTAGCATGGTAATATACGTGGCAATGTTAATGTGTTTGGTTTTGGCGGAATAGATCTGCTACACTGCTGCTGCTGCGACAGAGCATGTACCGAGACTTGCTACTGTCAATACGTCCACAGACATACTGCTGCTGCACATATAACATTTATGAATTAACCGCCATATATAGCATACATGAAATTACCCGGTAGCAGATCTATACAGGTGGAGCTGGGGAAGGTGGAGGGTTTCTGAAGCGCGCTGCTAAGCATTTGAATGTTGAGCAGCAGCTCATTGGTTGCTGATGTGAAAAGAAACCAATCAGCTGCGCCATGTGAATAATGATGTGATTATATCAGTCTGGTTAGACCTATCAGCCTGTGCCATCTAGAATTTCATGACAGAACTTTGTATTAGACTATATACCGAATATCTGCTAACATTTTATTTTGATGGTCCTCCGACAGACATTCTACTGACAATATAAGTAACTTTGCAAGTACATGTCAACTTATTCTACTAACCCTAGCCCTAACCCAACAGTCTACTAATACTCTAATGCAAGTTAGTTGACATGTAGCTGCAAATTAATGTAAGTTAATTGCCATGAAATTGCAAAGTTAGATAGAAGAATGTCTAAAGTGGACTATCAAAATAAATATAACCTAATTTGCTTTGGATAAAAGAGTCTGCTAAAGGAATGAATGTAAATGTAAATATTATAGCTCACACTTTATTTTAAGTTCCAATTCTCACTAAGTATGTACATTATTTTGCCTCAATAAATACCTAATTTGCTGCTTATTAATAGTTAGTAAGGTAATGTTTAAGTTTAGGTATAGGGCAGGGTTAAGGGATCTAAAATATATTCTTGCAGAATAAGGCATTAATATGTGCTTTATAAGTACTAATAAACAGTTAATATGCTAGTAATATTCATGCTAGTTAACAGTGAGAATTGGCCCTTAAAATAAAGTGTTACCATATTATATTTTTAAGGATCCTAAATATCCAAAATGGTTGTAAGATCTTAATATCAAACAGTTCTCTAAAGTAAAATTTGTAATTTCTGCACCACTAGCACTACCAACTGGAATTGGAAAATTACCTTTCTGTAGATTTTTTTTTTTTTAATGTAATGTTTGTAGTGTGTGTGTGGGTGGCTTGCCAGTGTATTTCACTTCACCTGAGCCGTAAATGCCATGTGATTAGGGCTAATTAATATTGCTGCAGAAAAATGAGGTCATGACAGTGCTGATTGGCTGATGGCAACACAAGACTACACAAACTCCCAAGCCATTTAGTAGTGACTATCCTGTAGTTTATTCAATTCTTTAAGAGCGAGAAAAAAAAAAAAGTCATTGATAAATGTCTATTATGAAATACTTGTGCCATCGATTTAGCCAGAAGGAAGTTGACCCACTTTAAGACAGCAACATTTTGAAAGTGCTACAGCTGTAGTGTTTACACCTTTCAGGAAGTCAAACTTTGAATGGCTTACTTCAGTTGTCTCTGCACATTAAATTTTGCAGGAGAAAGTATTTTGCAAAAAATACACACTTCACCTATAATTTTGCTGACGTTAGCTTTGCATTTGGCATGTGCTATTGTGTGCATTGCATTTGACATCTTCTATCAGCGTTTAAATCCCTCCTGAACTGCAGGCACACACGGAAGAAAGAACAATGTGACTAGTGAATTACAAGTTCTTGAACAATGCTGATTTTGTCAAGCACTGTGTCCACAGCAGGTGGAAGTAGATTTTTAGTCATACCCCTATTAGTTAGCTCTATCTGCTCTGTGTCATTTAAATGTGCACCTGAATATAGTACTAATAACCAAGTCACACCACAGCTCTCACGCTGCAAACAAAATGACAGTCAACAGTACCCCTCTGTCACACATCGTGGATTGGTCGTCTGCAAGTAAACACTTCAACGGGTCAAAAACACATGAAACAACATCAGCACTCACTGCCTTTCCTACCCTGGTATGGCATGTCCCCTGAGCCATGCATTAAATACTCTCATCTTTGAGCATGGCTGTCAGACGCCAGCCCACCTTTCCACACATCTCTGCAGACATCTCCCTACAATTGTTTTCCAGGCTCTGGCAAAGCCGTACAGCCTGGCAGGGCAAAGAATATAATAACTAAGCCCTCTGCGATGAAATGAGATGAGACTGCTTGATATGGATCCAATGCATAAGCTGTATGCATATTGGGCCAATCCTTCAGGGCCTGCATATCATTGCCTGAGGTAGACAGCTATACATACACATTTGACATTTCAGAGTATGCAGTGTTCCCTCGATAAAAGCACGGTAACTGGGACACAACAGTTATGGGAAGCGAAAGGAATTGTAAACAAATGAATTCTGTTATTGTCTGTGAAACTGTGAAATAGGGAATTCCCTTTATCACATAGCATTTCCTTTAGAAACTGACCTTAGAAGCCCAAGCAGATTATAGGTGTCTCCAAATGCTAACAAAAACTAGCATTTACATGTACACAAAATGTGTAACCTGATTACCATAGCGAGCTCTTGAATTGTCTTTTGTGGGAAATCCCAAAAACATCTGGAGAAAGCTATTTGTGAGCATCTCAATGGTAGTTGCTTGGCTGGTGAATGCTACGCTTGCTGCCATCTTTGTTCATGGCCACTCAGTTCCAGATTTTTTGTTTTTGTTTCATCATTTAAATGGCATGTGATTAATCACTCTGGAGCCACAGGAAAATGTCAATTTCATACAAAATTATATGCATATTAAAATTTAATTATATTATAAATGATTATGCAGTTCTGTGTAAAATTAAGTTTACATACCCCTTGCAAAATAAGTGGGATTTTTTTTCCCCTCCAAATTTAGTACTATCCTGAAAAACATGTTTCACATAACAGATGTTTACTCGAGTACAATTAAACTGCCCGCTGTTCTTAAGAAAAAATCTCCAAGTCCTGCTTATGCTTTGGGTTTCTAGCATCTTCTGCATATTAAACCCTCTCCAGCAGTGATTGCATGATTTTAAGCTACATCTTTTCACACTGAGGACAACTGAACCATTACAAAATGGTGAAAACATTCAATGAAGCAAGAAAAAAAATAAAAATAAAAAAAAAATAAAAAAAAATACAATTTTGTCACAATATACTTCTTTTGAACGACTGTCAATTGAGAAAGATATTTTTCCTGCCCTAACATAGTTACAGCATCTTCCTAAAGGGCTGCAGAACTGTCCCCTCCTAACAGCCCCATGAAAAAAAAATGTAGCATTGAAACACTGGACTCTTTATAAAAGCATAAAAATGAAAATGTGTTCATTTGCCATTTGAAGTGTGCACCAGGACCACATCACTTATGCTCACGTTTCAAGAACAGACATTCTACATTAATTCTACTATGACATCACCCCCAAAAGCATGTCTGCTGCAGGGGCCGCTGATTAGCCTTATGTGCCCCACAGCAAGATGCTTGACTGGCCAGACAAATTTTTCATGTTCTCTTTGCTATAGTCACGGTACGGGTGTTCTAAAGAACAGGCAGGACGACGAAGATAACGAATCAAAGGATATTTAATAAAGAAACAGGAAATCCAGACAGGGTAGACATCAACAGAGACAGGAACATGGACATTGACATTGGCAATAACCGACAAAACTAGACTACAGGAGGCAGGAACTAATATAGGGCAGATAACGAGGGGCAGACAGGTGAGCACAATACGGTGATTAACTGATAATGAGGACAGGAACAACCAAATAAGGACACAGAGGGAAGAGGGACACAATCGACAGTCCACAGGGTTGTGACAGATCGCCCCCCTCCCGGAAGGCGCATCCTTGCGCCGTGGAGACAGAGGGAGGGATGGAGGGGGACTTAGGAGGAGGACAAAGGAGTGGATGTGGGATGGAGACAGGGGAAGGCAAAGGGCTGGCAGGCAGACATGATAGGTTGAGGCTCCGGCAGAAGACGGATAACCGGGAGGAGGCTGGCAGACAGAGACCAGGGTGGCGACGAAGGAGGGAGGGAGGTCTCTCCTCCTCCTTTTGACCCTGAATTCCCTCCACATTCTGGCCCTTATGTCCCGCCATAGTCAGCTCACCCTCAGCCATGATGCAGGGGGCGGAGCTCCTCTCCGCGCTCACACCGTCCACGGCTTGCTCCCTCGTGGTGGGCACTGTCACCGGCTCTCGCACCTGGTCTGACGGGTTGGGCTCAACATCCGAGGCGATCCTCCGCTCAGTCGCTTGGCTTTGCTCTGGCTCGTTGATCGCGGCGGGAAATGGCTCTCCGTCCTCCGTGGGCTCAGGCTGATGCTCCGTACTGAGGGGAGATGGTGGGCTGGGCTCTGGGTCCGAAGTGGCTCCGGCGAGATCCTCCACGGGGCCGATGGTGACGGATAGCTGGTGACGTTAGCAACCATCAGGAACCGTCTGGTATGGTCCTCGAGAGTCCTGCCTTCCTGCTCCAGCAGGAGAAGGAGGAATTTGGGGCACGTGAAGGGATCCATGGGGTCAACACAACGGAAAGAAAAACACTAAGGAAAAAACCGGAAAACAAACGGAGGGGAGAACACGGAAGTTAAACTCTTTTTTTGGTCGGTTATTCTGTCACGGTACGGGTGTTCTAAAGAACAGGCAGGACAACGAAGATGACGAATCAAAGGATATTTAATAAAGAAACAGGAAATCCAGAGAGAGTAGACATCAACAGAGACAGGAACATAGACATTGACATCGGCAATAACCGACAAAACTAGACTACAGGAGGCAGGAACTAATATAGGGCAGATAACGAGGGGCAGACAGGTGAGCACAATATGGTGATTAACTGATAATGAGGACAGGAACAACCAAATAAGGACACAGAGGGAGAAACCACAATCGACAGTCCACAGGGGTGTGACAGCTATCACAGCATACAGTAGCTGTCCAAACCATGCCAGGCATGTTCAACTCCATGGGAGGCCTAGTGGTAGATATTACATTTGGAACACATATATCTTTACAACATAATTCTAAATTAGAAAAAAATAAATAAATAAGGACCAGCGTTATTGTAGAGCACAATATAGATCAAAATGCATAAGAAATTTGTCTGGGAACATCTAGGCAGTTTGAAGTACTCACACTAGATGTCTCCTACCCAATATGATCCAATTTGATGGTTTTCAAGGCAGGTTTGGGTTAGTTTATCATGTGTAACTTTGGGATTGCATTGGGTTAGGGTTAAAGCAGATTAGGGTTAGTAGAATAAGTTGACATTCTTGCGAAGTTACTTATAGTCAGTAGAATGTGTGACCATCAAAATAAAGCATTAGCAGATATTAACCAGAGTCTACAAATACTCTAATGACTGCTAGTTGACATGCAGAATTTTACAATTTTGGGTTTAAATAGCATTACCAGTTGGGTCATCTTTGGTCTTCATTTTCATGGGCAAACAGACCTCTTATACATGCCTGTGAGACCTATTTTTGAATAATTGGCTACCCTAATTTTAGAAAATTGAAGCACATCATTCCATTTTAATACAAGGACTACAGCAATCTACACAGGAAATTTTAGATGGTATTGTGGCAAGCATCATAGTGAGCCATTCATTTATTAATTAATTGTGAGAAATCAGAGATAAGTTCACTGATCAAGATGGTAAACAGTTTGTTTACTATGGTGTGGGCTGCTGAAAAGTGATATTTATAACGTAGTTGCCTGTGAGGTGTTAAACATCAGGGGATGTACCATGGTGAAACATGATTAACAGCTTAAGATGGAAATTAACAAATTTGTTTTACAAGGTTGTTGACACCAACATTGATAGCTGAGTGCTTGTTAGCAATATATGTGTCTTTGATGCTAAGTGCTTTAACACAAAGAAACAGATGGCTCGGGAGTGCACCAATGAACAGTGAAATTCTTCACAACTTTGTTGACTCAGAAAAACCATCCATGTATCCATCTCAAAACACTAGCACAGATGCCTGAGTGCAGTCATGTATGTAAATTTGTACACACTGTATTGTTGGGGAAGAACATTTTCCTTAGTAGCAGTTAATTCTTGTCTAGTATCAGTTAAAGGGATAGTCCTCCCTGAAATTAAAATTCTGTCATTTACTCACCCTCATGTCATTCCAAACCTGCATGCATGTATTTCTTCTGTAGAATACATAGGAAATATTGTGAAGAATGCTGGGAAGCAAACAACATTGGAGCCCATTGACTTCAACTGTATCGACAATGGGGGAAGGAAAAAAAAACAATGAAATATTTCTCAAAATATTTTCTTTTATGTTCCATAGAAGAGAGAAAGCCATACAGTTATGGAACGACTCTGCCCTATATCAGTTCCTGTCTCTTGTATTCTAGTTTGTCGGTTTGTGGTGAATGTTACCCCGTGTGCGCGTGCCCGACCGATCGACCTGGATGTTACCTGTTGTGGATATTAAAGTGCTTATTGGAATTCTTGTATTCGTCATCCCTGCCTGTTTCCACAGACTGTGACAGTATGTGAGTTAAAATATTATATGATACTGTATGTTGTGTGGAAACTTTTTTTTTTTTTTCTGAACTTGAGTCAGTTCATCTGAACTCTGGAATGGTTCAAAGTTAATATGAAAGCAATCCACATTAACTTTGCAGAAGAGACCTGTTATTAATTATGTCAGATTTGCATGTTCGTTCTCTCGATTACACCCATCATAGAAAGATGAATTTCCCATAATTTTTGCATTTATTTGAGTTTTGTTGGTAAATCCAAAGGGTAAAAATTGCCCTTACCTGGTTACTTGCATACAGTGGTAAACACCTGCCACTAAGACTCGTGGTACTTGCACTGGTGACACAAACATACTGCGGTTTTGACTCCAATAACAGAAAGAGAAAAGAGATCTGCATGGGCAGGGTGGAGTGGAATTAAACTCTGGTTCTGACAATGTAATCAACATAACAGCCTCAAAAAGGACTAGTTGCAATTAAAATATTTGTGCCCAAAATGATAAAACAAATTCTAAGAAAAACAAATGGTGAACCTATAAAGAAGGTTAAAAAATAGTTGGTCAACGCCTTTTTAATGATGTTTTTATAGAGATTCCTTTAAAAAGAGCATGCTGAAACTTTGCATGTTCTTTGAAAATCAACAAGTGTAGGTTTTTTAGTGAAGCTGCCAAGCCAATGTGCCCATCAGCTTTCAAGGAACACTGGTGCTTAATGATGTGACATGATGCAATATGAAGTTTGTTTGTTATAATCAAAATACTCATGGGAATCTCTGTATGTCAGGAATGTGTCTGTATCACTCAGTTTAAGAAAATTAAACATTTAAGTTATGTTTTTCACCCCAGAATGTCAAGTATTATGTCGTTTCAAAGATCTTTATGTAATCCATAATATTTTTCTTTCAGACCTGTGACTCAGTGGTAGCACATGTGCTCAAAACATATAAAGTGCAGTTGTGATCACTAGGTAATGGAACTGAATCCTACCAGGATAAATAAAGGCAATACAAAATGTGTGATACATGTTTGATTTTCAAAAATTCTTCTTTGAAATTTTCTAAAATCTGTGTAGATTACCAGATGTATCTGGTGAGAACTATAAGCCATTTTTATCCATTCACATTGGTTGCTTTATAAAGGTTCTGCTGTGTTTGTGTAACTTCATACCAATGTTGCTTTTAACAGCTCAGTGACCATCTGTATTATAACAGATGGGTGTCCTCTTATAAAAAAGATCAAATGCCTTCAACTATCTCAGAATGGCAGTAACAAATTCATATTAGTCAAAGTTTAATTTAAATGTTTTATGCACTGTTAGTTTGAATATATTTTGTGTACTGTTAATAGAAAAGTGCAATGACTATTGCTTGCAAATGCTACTCATTTACCTTATGTGGTGACAAGCTTGTTTAGCAAACCATTTCTCATAATTTTATAATCTCAAGAAGAATAAAATTCAAACATAAATCATCAACTGCACACCTTCTGTGATGCATTTTTCACTCTTCATTTTGTTGCTTTAGTGCTCAATAAAACGAATAGAGAATGTTAAAATTGTGTGCTTACAAATGATCATACTTGCAAATTGTAAGAAATTCCCAGGAGGCCTTGAGGGCTGTTTCTTCTCATACAAATCCAAATTATTTCTACACAGATAATATTTTCATGTACAATCTGTTATTCCTTGTGTTCATACAACACGTGCAGTACAGAGCCACTTACTGGAACACGAACCCAAACATATACTGTAGCCTGCCACTTGTACCAAGACATAATTTTCTTCAAATCCTTCTTACGATAGGTTTTGTTGCCAAAGACTTATGTTTTTAACTTAGATGCATAGTTTTAATATGCATCTGGCTTATCCAATTATTGTGAAGTATACTTCAGAGTTTTGCGATAGCAGGACATGTTCTGATGTCTCTGTCATTCGGATTTGAGCATGACTGGACGAGAGGGCACCAGTTAAAACTTCCTGCATACCCTTTTCTGTTCAGAATAGTCCACAAACAGTTCTATTAGAGATTTCTATTGGTCTTGTAGATCTTGTCTTGACTTCAACAGTTCTTTTTTAACGTCTTGACATTTCAGACTGGGAAAATTGCAAACAGGAAACCTTTAGATGTCTGTTTTACGCTCCTCTGCCTTGTGACTGTGGGCTATCTTGAGATTGTAATCCTCAGTCAGTTGCTTAGTGGAGCCTGTGGTTGCTGAGTTTAAGGACAGTTCCCAAGAGGTACAAAGAGTCTGAAAGTTTATTAGGTTCTGGAATTGTCATTACTGACCTAAAATTCCACTAGGAAATGTACTGGAAAAGTGCCTACAACTTGCACATATTAGACATAGACTGACTTTCTTTCTTTCTTACCCTTGTTTCTAATATAAAATTTATATTTTTGTCAAATGTCAAAGCCTTTTCACACTAAAAGTGAAAATCATGTTTCGATAAAGTGAGTTATGTTAGCAGCTAGTATGCAGTTTCTGTTCATGAAGCAGAAAGCAGACAATGTAGCCTAATCGTAGGATTCTATTTAAACTTGAAATTGAAATGTACTTATTTTTGTTTATTCAACTCGGCTTATAGCATTTCTAGTACTTTTGTGCAGTGTAGCAGCAGTATGCATAGAAAATCAAGATTGTGTGTTAGCGAGTTATTAATAGCAGCTTGCATAGCAAAATCAAATAATAATGTTTGAAAATAATTTTAGTAGTGGCAGCAGTAGGTAGACTGTAGGTGCTGAAATTTCAGTGCCTGAGCATGCATGCGAAATAGGCGTTTGATTGCATTTTGCTTATTTAATGAAGGGGCTTATAGCAATTTTAAGTACTTTTGTGCAGCTGTAGCAGCAGTATGCGTAGCTATTCAGATAGCAATGTTAGCAAATTTTAATAGCATCAGCATGCATAGCAATTTCAGATGCAATGTTAGAAAATATTATTAACAGCAGCAGAATGCATAGGAAGTCAAATTATTATCTTTTGCTAATAATATAGCAGCGGCAACAGTAAGTACTTTAGTTGCATGACATTTCAGTGATAACGCATGGATGGTAAGTGAACTCTTAAAGTGAAATCGATCAGATATAGCAGATCTAGTACAGTAGGATACTACTGCAGTAGGATATGCATAGCAAATTCAGATTATGTACTGCAACATTGCAAATATAATTAACGGGAACAGCATGTATTACAAATTCAGTATTGAACTGCTAGTGAATATTATTAATGGCAGCAGAGGCAGAAGCAAATAATCAATGTAGTTGCGTGAAGTTACAGTGAAAAGCATTGCTGGTAGTGAACTCTTTCCACAGTGTCTGCATTGAGGTGTCACGCCATAAAAGGTTGTACATGTGGAAGCGTCAAAGCTATAGCACAAATTCCTTTGTCTTTTGTATCAGAAATAGTATGAGCACTTGAAGTACATCAGAAGTAGAACAGGGTATTGGTTTACTGTCTGGAATTTGTTGTGTTGGTCGAATCGCACCGCATACAATATGGACAGCTTCACCTATTATAATGGGTTTTATTGATTTTGATGCGTTGTGCTGATCGCGTCTGTCATGGACACTGTTAAAGTGAAATAGGCATTTGTCTAGCTACCTATTTGCCTTGGGTCTTACAGCAATTCAGTAGCAGCAGCTTGCATAGGTATTCCGTTTTTTGAGAATATAAATTTTCTCAGCAGCAGCATGCATAACATTTCTCTACACTAATGTTGTGAATATTAATTTGGTCACAATTAATATAAACAGCAGCAGTATGCACAGTTAAATCAGACACCAATGTAGCGAATAATATTACAGCATAGTAGCATGCAAAGCAGACATTGCAGTGAAATAAAGTCACTGTAGTGTCTTGCTTAAGATGATCTTGGAATGAGTCATGCATTTAGCTAATGATTTGATCATACAATGCAAACATTATTGTTCTTAATATGCAATACAAATATATTAAACTATAGAAATAAGTGAGCAGCTGCATTTTTGTAGTCAGAATTAGTTATGGGCAAATATACCCAGTGTTGGGCAGTAATGCATTACTTAGTAACGCGTTACTGTAATTTGATTACTTTTTTAGTAACGGAGTAATCTAATGCGTTATAGTTTTCAAAATATTAATTAGAGTATAGTTACAATCTGAGGTCTCTATACCTTACTGCCGCGTTACATTGCTGACAGAATGCAGTGTTTTATAATCTAGAGATTGTAAAAAGGATGTGGCACGTGCACTGTCGAGTTAAGTGCCAGTGGATTAGAGACCTGCTCCCGCGAGACCCGACGCAACAGAGTGCGGCGCGGGACAAGATGGGCGAGTGCTGGTGCGAGCCTGTAGACACTTGTGTGTGCGGGATGCGAGAGAATAAAATGATTCACGGGACTCCCGCAAAATAGAAATATGTAAACATAAAATATCTAAAACAAATAAATTGTTATTCATCTATTGCACAAAAGCAACATGAACTAATATAAAATATAAACGATTAACAGGCACAAGTATATGCAGAGTTTCTATTTAGGCTGTAACACGTGTTTGCAGCATTGAGCAATGCAGTGCTGAAATTTGCGTGCTCACGAATCCTCTCATTATAACACACGAATTGTAGACATTATGAAAGATTAATTATGCATATATTTATTGTGTTATAACAGAGATTTGTGAGATTGCGATGAACTGAGATGTCTTTTAGAGATTATAAATGCAGCACGCAGCAGCCACTAGCTTTAGTTAAAAATAACAGTGTTCTGTGAATGTTGATGCTTGAATAACAAATATTTATCGGGAGCGTGTATGCTGGGATTTCATAAATTTCATGGAGAAAAAAAATAACGTAACTAGTAATGTAACAAATTACTAATTACTTTTGAAATAAAGTAATCAGAACAGTAACATGATGACTTTTAAAAGGAGTATTCTGTAATCAGTAATTTGATTACAATTTCAGAGTAACTTGCCCAACACTGTATATACCACAACTACAGGATTTAAAGCGATTTATGCTTTCACTGAATATTTTTGTTAGCTTATTAATAGGTTAAAGGTAAGTATATTTTCATTTCAGTAACGCTGATGAAGGATAATGTGAAAAATTTAAAACTATTTGCTCAGGTCCCCTGAGCCTGTGTCAGGTAGTTGCTGGGAGTTACTTCATCTATCAGCCTACAAACCTACGATTCATGTTTGTTAATGACACACATGCACGTTTCTACTTACAGTAGGTAAGATTGAGCTCTACTGGCTCAGACACACATAGCTAAGTCATTAGTTAAATAAACCTAAGGGTACAGCCCCCAGGTTCACATTACTAAGCCACTAGTTAATTTCTCTGGGTTTCACTAGGCCAGAAACACAATTAAGGCAAGTCACTAGTTAAGCTATCTGGTAAACCAATCAGGTACACACAGCAATAGCCGCTAGCATTAAGCCACTCTCCAAAAGCAGGTCCAGGCTCACATAGATAGCAAACACGTGGTCTCATGGCTCTTTGGAGCAGCAGTACATATGTCCTGACAATAGCTCTGCTTGTTTTGGTGGGCTTTACCATTTCATCTCTTCTTCTGCCTTATGGGGATGCTTTCAAGCATAATATTGCATAGCAACAGTATGTTTTCATGTGTAGCAAATTGGCTCAAAAGGGAAATGTATATAAATAATTACAATTAAGTACAATTATTTACTGTAGCAGAATTAATATTACAATCAACTAATCTGTTCATCCAGCGAACATTCAGTATAATTTCATATCAACTCTAGGAAAGGATATTTTCGTGGTCACAGAAAATAACTTTCTTACAGTAATGCATTAGACCATTGTAAGGTAAAATTATCAAAGACTTCTGCTTTCCTGTCCCAAACCTACCTTCCGTAACAAAAGGTCCATTCCTGAAGGCACAGAGGTGCTGATAGTGATCAAGGCCTGTAGGCCAAAATGTGTATACATCGGGGGTCTGCTAATTATCATACTCTTTTGCACAGTGGGTGAAGCTGTAATCTGCTGATTGGTCAGTTTGAATGTCTCACAGTTGGTTTTTAGTCACATGGTGAAGGAAGGGATAAAAGAGGATTGCAACTGTTGCTCTTTCTCTTTCCTTTGCTACCTCTCTTTCTTTGCTGGGACTCTCTTATTGGGGCTCTCTCGCTCTCTCGCTCGCTCTCGCTCTCTCTCGCTCGCTCTCGCTCTCTCGCGCTCGTTGCAACTGTTGCTCTTTCTCTTTCCTTTGCTACCTCTCTTTCTTTGCTGGGACTCTCTTATTGGGGCTCTCGCTCTCGCTCTCGCTCTCGCTCTCTCGCTCGCTCTCGCTCGCTCTCGCTCTCTCGCTCTCGCTCTCTCGCTCTCTCGCTCGCTCTCTGGTAATATTTTGCATACATGCTGGGTACAATTAATTGTTTGTTTTACCATGCTTCATCTATTTTGTAACCAATTCAAGTGTAACCATAACAAAATATTGTTATTAAACCATTTCAATTATTATGTACCAATGTACAGTTTTATACCATCGTGCTGATAATGTTTCTTTAGTCATTCGGCAATCCTACAGCCTGAACCACTGTAGGGAAACCATCCTTACACCATGTAGCTATAGATCGGATCGTAAAAGGGACAATATTCACAAGTGGTGACAGAACCAGAAACTCATGTAATTTGTGCACAAAAGTTTTATTAACTAAACACTAGATTAGTTTTAGATTAGTTCTAAACATACAAATCACTCATTCATGGGGAGGTTGGAAGTGGATGACTGAAACCGTTACAGAAACCAGAGAATGCAGTTATGGAAAATGAGTCAGTTAACCGCCTGAGTGAAACCAAAAGGGGTCTACAGCTTATCCTAAACCTCTGTTTCGTTTAGTTAAATGTACGATACTTGCATTGCCTTGGCCTTGAACAAGCGTCCGGATGCAGTCATGGATGAAAGTCTTGATGGTTTGGAGGTTCGGTGGTGTTGGAGTCGCGATCCCGTTCTTCCGGGTTTGAAGAGTGAACTCCAAAAAGATATTATTCTGACTCTGTGGTGGTCGGGAGAGTTTTCTCCCAGATGAAGGTGATGAAGAGCTAAGAGAGACATCAGCTGAGATCCAAGGATCGTTGGTGAATGTAAAACGACTCTTTGTCTCCAAGCATGGTATTGTTTATTAATCTAATGAATAATTGATTTGTTAAATCTAATGAACAATTGTGTGTCTGATTGGTCCAAATGCTACACATGTTCACAGCAGCATACACATTTTGGATGTTTTGTTTATCTTCTCGTTCCAGCTTTGTTGGGGTGTTAAGCATTATATATGCTACTTGTGCAGCAGCAGTATGTCTTAGCACCATATCGGCGTATGTATTGGCAGTAGCAAGTTCTTGCACTTGCTTTGCAGCAGCAACACTAATCTACAACAACAGCATAAACCAACAGCAGCAGCAATTCAGCAGTGTAGCAGATCTAATCCACCAAGACCAAATACATTAACATTGTCATTTCCATTACCATGCTAAAATCTTCAGAGATTTGTCATTGTCAAGAAATACCAAGTTCTGTCATGAAACTCTAGATGGCACAGGCTGATGATATTCACAGCGTTAAACTACTTGGCACAAGCTGGTTGGTTCATGTCGCATACGTAGCTAATGTGGTTGCTGCTTTACATTTAAATGATTGGTTAGCATTCACTAGAGCATTTCACAGTGTGCTTTCAGAGTTCCTTTGAAACCCTCCACCTTCCCCAGCTCAACCTGTACTCAGTACTCACAGCACCATATCAGCGTATCTATTGGCAGTAATAAGTTCCTGTACTTGCTTTCCAGCAGTAGCAGCAATAACTCTACAACAGCAGCATTAACCAACAGCAGCAGCAATTCAGCAGTATAGCAGATCTATTTCGCCACCACCAAATACATTAACATTGCCATATCCTTTATCATGCTAAAATCTTCCAAGAGTTGTCATGACAAAACTTAAAATAGTACTGTTACTTCATCTGATTTTGTAACTCGTGTTACTTGTAATGAATTACACCTAACACTGATTCCAATCTTTCTTCCATTGAACAAAAAGGACAAACAGTAGTGAGACATGCTTTAGCTATATTTAGATGAGCTTTTATACTGATTGCGAACCATACTGAAGTCCACAACTTCACAGTACTACTCCTGTTGTATCAAGTTTCTTGGCATGCACCTTAGTTCAGTTTTCATAGCAGCCAGACTCTGATGTCAAATGAACTTGGTTTGCACCAAACATTGGAGTGTGAAAATGCTCTCAGCTATGCATGACAGTCAGCACTGCAGCATGAATAATTCTCACCTACTCACCAAGCTTTTGAACTCCTCATAAGGGGTCTTATGTGTGCCAGCATGAAAACCATAAACCCAATGCAAATGATTGACACAAGATCAGAATTTGGTGATATTTTAATCATATTTTCTTTTTATTTAGTAAGCAAGAATTACATACATTGATCAGCCACAACATCAAAAACCACTGACAAGGGAAGTGAATAATGCTGTTCATATTGCACAGTAGCTTCTGTCAGGATGTAGGACATGTTAGACAGCGAACCTTGGGTCATGGCATTCATGTGGATGTTGCTTTGACATGTACCACCTACCTAAAGATTGTTGCAGACCACATACACCTCTTTATGGTAATGGTGTTCCCTGTCTGCAGTGGCCTCTTTCTGCAGTATAATGCACTCTGCCACTGCAAAACTTTTTCAGGAATGGTTTGTGGAACATGACAAAGAGTTCAAGGTGTTTCTTTGGCCTCCAAATGACTCGGATCTTAATCCAACTGAGCATCTATGGGATGTGCTGGACCAACAAATGCGATCCATGGAAACTCCACCTCACAACATGCAGGACTTAAAGGATCTACTGCTAATGTATTGGTGCCAGAAACCACAGACACGTTCGGAGGTCTTGTGGAGTCCATGCTTTGATGCATTAGAGCTGCATTTTGGCAAAACAAGTGATGGTTTTATTGTTGTGGCTGATCAATGTATATTCCTTTCTTTCACAAGCTCCATTTTGTATTCTTTTTTTTTTTTTTTTTTTACCCACCCTGTTTGTTTGTTTTTTACACAGAATTACTTGTTGTAATTACCATCTTCTTCACTGGTCCACACTGTTAAAAACTGATGTAAAAAAAAAAAAAAAAGCCAAATTTTGACAGTAACATACCGTCATTTTCCATTAAAACAGTAATAGGCCTATACCATAGAAAACAATGCATTCTGGGTAATATTTGTCATTTTCGAGAAAGTAGCATGCTGCAATATACTGTGAATTAACATTCACTCTTCATTATTCCCTTAGTCCACCTGACAAAGAGAATGAAACTTGCTGTTAACAGAATTAATTGAAGGAAATAACTGAAAAAAAAGAGACGAGATGAGCAGAAACACAAGAACTACAATTGACTTCAGCCACAGGCTTAGATGAAATCAGCTGAAATAAAAGAAGACATTAAATCTCTCAAGATCAACAATTCCACAAACAGCATTACCAGCTTTACTTATTACTGACCAGACTGACTTTATTTCTGTCAGATATCTACAGATGTTCTTATTGAGAATTAACAGAGGTTTAGATGTTGGTTTTATTGTTTTATTTGATGTTACCATTGTGGAGATCATTGTTTGCTTTAGTTGGGCTCCTGACCACTGACTTTAGAACATTAGTTTTTCTTTGATTGTTGTAACTGTCTTTAAGGGTCACACTTTATTTTAAGGTCCAGTTCTCGCTATTAACAAACCATTAACTATGACTTTTGCCTCAATAGACTTCTAATTTGCTGCTTATTAATAGTTACTAAGGTAGTTAAGTTTAGGTGTTGGGTAGCATTAGGGATGTAGAAAATGGTCATGCAGAATATGTGCTTTATATGTAGACCTATTGTTTAAATCGAATTTATGCTTTAAAAGTAGAGTAATCATAGCAGTTTTCATCCATAGTATGTCCATTTAAACGTCTGCGTTTAGCTTCAAATGACGACAGTATTCTATAAAAATGATTTGCATTCCGATCATGACATCAAAAGGCACAAAAATATTTTTTTATTTTATTCCATGGATTTTACCCATTTACCTCCACTTGTTCCCAGTGTTTTTCTGCAACCACTATGCGTGTGCAGCTGCAAGTGACGTAACTGTGACGTCTACTCTAAATTGGTCTATAGTGAGAATTGGACCCTATACTAAAGTGTTACCATAATGGCGAAAAAACAAACAAACAAGCAAAAAATCAGGTGATGTTGGCAGTTTATAGTGGTCGCTATCATCATCTACTGGCCTATCTCATTTAGAATCTAATTATATGAGTGTTGTTTTTTTAATTATGATATCCCAGTGACTCTACAGCATGAGAACCATCAGTGTTGTAACAACCAGAAAATATGAAGGATTTAAAAACATTTTGAACTACTACATAATTTAGATAGAAAAAGAGAGACATCAAGAATCAGCATATGAATTTCAACAGTGGTGACAATTAAAAGCTTCATGCTGCAATGCATGCTGCGTACCAGCATAGTACAAAACTCATCCATGCCTCCTAGCATGCATTGCGGCATGAATAAATTATGCCACTGAATTATCCTGTTAATGTCTCTCATTATTACTATGTGCTTTTATTTTTGCTTTTGTTTGTTGAGTTTTAGTAGCGTGTTTTGTGATGTTCAGAGTTGATCTGTTTATTTTGTTGATTGTGACCATTGTTGAGATTCCTACCCTGATTCTTGGTGTGTGTTTGTGTATCTAAGTTACATACTTCAAAGCATTTTTATTTATTTTTTTAACAATCTTTCGCTGCGAACTGCTCAGCACTGCTTGATCTTTTGCTGTGGTAATATAAATTGTAGGTGCATTATTATAACTTACTTGAAATAAAAGCAATAAAACCAATGTTATCAGATGATTTGTCATTGCTTGCCATGGTAACCAGAGGCCTGTTCTGCCATTTTAAGGTGTTAGTTGCTCTTTGAGGATTGTCCACAAAACTCTAACACATAGTTTGCTTCTTTGGGTTAGGGGGTTTGCTGGATTATCCATTAAATATAATGAATGATTGTGTGTCTGATAGGTCTAAACGCTACCATTTGCAGTTTTGTATTAAAAAATATCCCTTTTTAGTGGACTCAAATTAAATAAGTTCACAGTAGTAACACTGTATAAATACTAGTTTTTGAAATTTATTTAATTTACTTTACATGGTATTATAACGGTAACATACTGTTTGTTAATTGAAGGTCACATTAAAAAGTTTAGCAGTGAAATTTAACCTTAGCTAGACAAGAGTTTGCCATTTTTATTCCACATTTTTAAAGCTATGTCTCATGTTTGCCAAAATCACATGGATGTTCCTCTTTTGGGATTGTTTTGTGTACACTTAAAGGGATAGTTCACCCAAAAATGAAAATTCTGTCATCATTTACTCACCCTCATGTCGTTCCAAACCTGTATGAGTTGTTTTCTTATGTCAAACATAAAAGATGATATTTTGAAGATTGCTGGTAATCAAACAGTTGGTGGTTGCCATTGACTTCCATAGTATTTTTTTTGTCCTACTATGGAAGTCAATGGCAACCACCAACTGTTTGATTACCAGCAATCTTCAAAATATCATCTTTTATGTTCGACATAAGAAAGCAACTCATACAGGTTTGGAACGACATGAGGGTGAGGAAATTATGACAGAATTTTCAGTTTTGGGTGAACTATCCCTTTAAGACAAAAGTTAAAAATTTTGATTCTCTATAATTGTGATTTAAATTAAGATTTTAATGAGTATCCAATGCAGAAATCCGGTAAATCATATAGTTTAAAGCTAAAATTCCCAATGCATTCTACTTTATTTGTAGTAGTGGTTCTCAACTCCAGTCCTGGTGACTGGTTTAGCGCTACTTTGCTGCCTCAGGGCCTGGATGCTTTGCAGTCACTGAAGGAACAATTAATTCAATAGTCTAAGACATTTTACAGGTGAATGTCAGGACAGCCGATCATGTTTTCAAGCATTAAAGGGGCTGGGTGATGCAACAAGACAATGCTCATATCACAGAGTCAGCATATTCCACAGCACCAGACCAGCATCAGACAATCAGCACAGACTATATAAACAACTCACCTCAGTTCGCTGTTGTCTGGTCACGTTGGTCCTACCATAACGCTATCCGACCACTTACCTGCATGGACTTAGCCTTTTCAGTTCGATATTCATCTGCATCCAACCTCCAAATCTGGCTCACCAATGCCAGTTCATCCAAACCTGCAAAGATAAGATTGTTATTCACTGAACTATCTCAGCATTGCTTTGTTGACCAATCACTCACCTGCTATCCATGGGTATCTGTCAAAACTGGCAATAAACCTGTTGTTTGGATTACCTTGTTGCATCCTTCTGTTTTATGACAGAAGACCAGACCAAGCATGCAACGTGAAGCTGCTTCCAGCGATGCACACAACCCTTCCAACGATCCTTTAACCGTCAAGCATGTCAACCACCCCTCACCACTCCTTCACCATTTGCCATGGCCCGACCAGTGAGCTACTCAGGAGTTTCCCTGTTATCTGGATGAGCTTTGCAATGGACACGTGCTATGTGGGACGCCAGTGGACCCATTACCACCTTGCTGACGGCGTTTACCATGCATTTTAAAGACGTCTTCATACAGACCGCTAGCACACTCTGTGTGCATGATCAACTCTACCCGATAATTTGGCATTTTCAGTTTTCATCCGAAAGAAAAAAACGCCAAAAATATATGGCGCACCGCACCGCCCAGCAGTGTTCAGTGCGCAGGAGGTGTTCTACAGGAGGCACTCCCCCTCTAGCTGTCGTCACTGCACGGTGTGACATTCCGCTCAACAGTCCACTCTATGAATGTGCGTTCCGCTCATGTACCATCCATGCTCACCAGAAAAGCAAAGTTCGCTCAAATAACGCGCCGACAGGAAATTTCTATGTAGTATACTTGTTCCTGTTTGCAATAGTGCTATTGTGCTGTAACATGGAAATGCTGGTAAAATACCGATACCCTCTCGTTCACTGATCTGCTCCCCGCTATGCTCTGCTCACATGCTCTAAAAAATCCCTAGCCACAACCCACATCCTTTAAGGAACTACAATGCTTCTTGGGGTTTGCAAACTTCTACAGGAGGTTCATCAACAACCTCAGCAAGATCTGCTCATTTCTAACCTTCTTGCTGAAACATGGGGAAAAGTCTCTGTCCTGGAACTCCAAAGCATGCAACGCCTTCAACCAGCTCAAGAAAGCCTTCTGTGCCGCTCCTACTCTAGTGCATCCCAATCCAGAACTGCTCATTTTTCGTCGAGGTTGATGCATCCACCACCGGGGTAGGAGCCGTACTGTCTCAGCGGCAGAGTGAGCCTCCCAAACTCCATCCTCCCAACCCTCCATCATGCTTTTTCTCGAAAGATTGGCTGACCAGATTGCAGAAGCCACGCGATCCAAACCTGCTCCGCTGGGAGGTCCTGAGGGATGGATTTATGTGCCAACTCGTCTCCGTCTGTCCCTCATGCACAAACATCACCAGGCTCTGGACACACAGGCAGCCAGCAATCGCTACTGGTAGCCCAATATGGCCCAGGATGTCTCCCAGTTTGTTCAAGGATGCTCAGCCTATGCAATATCCTAGGTTGCTCGCCACCTATCTGAGGGAAAGCTGGTCCCCCTTTTTGAACGTAACAGGCCATGGTCACACATTGGAATAGATTTCATCACTGACTTATCTTCTTCAGATTCTCACATGTGTCCTCGTCATTGTAGACTGGTTTTCCAAAGCGTGCAAGTTAATTCCTTTGAAAGGACTACCCACTGCCTTTGAAACTGACGAAACCCTCTTCCAGCAAGTCTTTCGTTATTTTGGGATCCCCGAAGATATGATCTCTGACCGCTGACCTCAATTCATCTCCCGAGTGTGGAATGCCTTCTTCCAGTTCTTCTTCGGCATCACAGTCAGCTTAACATCGGGATATCATCCACAGTCCAACGTCCAGATTAAGCAGAAGATAGAATGAATCAGGAGATACCTGCGGTCATATTGTCATGATCATCAAGAGAGCTGGAGAGGGTTTGGAACTCAGCTCACATCCACCTGAAGAGGGCAGTTTGGAGACACAAGAGCTATGCTGATGCTAGAAGGTCACCGACACCCCAGTATCATCCAGGACAGAAGGTCTGGCTCTCCATCTTCGACTGCCCTGTCGCAAGCTGAGTCCCCGCTATGTCGGTCCATTTACAATCCAGGGGCAGATCAACAAAATCAAATACAAACTTTACCACTCACCTCAGTTCAATGTTGTTTGGTCTCGTTGTTCCTACCATAACGCTACCTGACCACTTACCTGCATGGACTTCTCTTCAGTTCGATATTCATCTGCAACCAACATCGGGATATGGCTCACCAACACCAGTTCATCCAAACCTGAAGAGATAAGACTGTTATTCACTGAACTATCTCATAAATGTTGACTAGTCACTCACCTGCTATCCACGTGTATCTGTCAAAACCTGCAATAAACCTGTTGTTTAGATTACCTTGTTGCATTCTTCTCTTTTATGTCAGCACACAAGTAAATAACTTTTCAATAACACAGTGTAACTGCACAGCCATTGGTTCGTGCAGTGAAATGAAATGAACCAATGGCGAGGTAGCGGAGCTGCACGAGCCTATGGCCAGGAAGCCCACCAGAGCCCGGCAGAATGGGCGGGGCCATCTGGCTATGTAAGCGGGAATTCTGGCATAGGATCCTCAGATTAATTCTCCTTCAGCGAAGACGATCATCTCTTCACTGATCTACGAGACTTGAAGCCGCTCGCCGTTGGCACGCCTTCGCTGTGGATAGAAACTGATTCAGCAACCTGCGCAGCTCTGCTGTTCCTGCTCCGCTCTCGAGCCGCCTCAGTGTTCCGCTCAAATCTCAGCTCGTCCCCTGCCACATCATTGTGCCTCATGCAGGACTTCCTTGCACCCTGAAGACGGCCACTCAGAGTGCGATTCCTGTCTGGAAAGTCCCACGCAGAAGCCGCTCTCACCGAGATTGAATGTTCTCATTGTGAGAACATGAGTCTCACCTCTCCGCGCGATTGGAACGCTTTATTTTCAGAGAGCGACTCCGCCCCTCACGCCCTCCCATTTTATTCCTCCCAGGAGACTGTGAGTAAAAAAAACAGCGGGGCAATGGGACTCAAGCCCCACGTGCCTCACTCTTGCAATGCAGAGGTGACCCTCCCGTCCTCTTTTCTCACCCGGACCAGCGTCCCTCTGCTAGCATGAGTGACTTGGTCTCATTGGCCTCAGACGCTGAGTAGTTATAGGGCTTGATGATCGACCCCGCCCCTTTGCCGTCCACGGATCCCAGCGATACCAAAACTGGGATGGACGCCGAGCTTTTCCGTGTCCTCGCTAAAGCAGTCGAGGAGCTGGGTTTGGAGTGGTCTACGCCGGAGGAGCCCACTCGCAGTCATCTGGACGAATGGTTCCTGCCGGCGCACCGTCAGCGAGCCTCTCCATTCTTCCAGGAGGTCCATGACGAGCTAACAAGATCGTGACTGTCCCTGGCTCCTCGCACTTTTACAAAGTGCATGGATGTGGCTCTCTCCCATCTGAGACAGATGGGGGTCCACATTTTGAACTACCTCGATGACTGGCTCGTCTTAGCCCAGTCAGAGGCCGAGCTACTATCTCAGAGATCCCTCCTCCTCAGCCACTTGGAGTGCCTGGGACTAATTGAGCTCATTGTTCCCCAGCCAATGGGTCTCGTTCCTGGGAGCAGTCTTTGACTCAACCCAAATGAGGGTGATAGTCACGCCAGAATGTGCACTGGCCATACAACAGCCCACGGCCTCCCTCTCAAGACATTTCAAAAGATGCTAGGCCTCATGGCCTCCGCATCTCCGGTGCTACAGTTAGGCGTGCTTCGCATGAGGCCCCTACACTGCTGGCTGAAAACACAAGTTCCGCCCCATGTGTGGCATCACGGATGCCTTTGAGTCAAGTGGACCAGGCCTGCGTAGCAGATCTGGCCCCTTGGAGAGACCCTCAGTGGTTCCAGCGGGGTGTGACCATGGGTATTGTCCACAGAAGGAAGGTTGTCTCGACAGATGCATCCAACACGGATTGGGGAGCTATGTGTGAGGGCAGACCGACCTTCGGCTCCTAGTCGGACATGGAAGGACGGCTACACATCAGCTGCCTTGAAATGCTGGCAGTACGTCGAGTCCTTCAGACCTTCTTACCAGACCTGAAGGGACACCACATAATGGTCCATTCGGACAGTATGAGAGTGATGTCTTATATAAATCACCAAGGCAGGCTCACATCAAAGCTCCTCTACGAGATGATAAAACGCCTCTGGTAATGTGCACACCTCAACTTTCTCTCATTGAGGGCAACGCATGTGCCGGGCATATTGAACCAAGGTGCAGACATGCTGTCTCGGAGTAACGCCCCCTCAGAGGAGTGGACGCTCCATCCGCATACCGTTCTAAGGTCTGGGAGATCTTTGGCAAGGCAGAGATCGACCTCTTTGCCTCAAAAGACAACTCTCATTGCCCAACTTACTTTTTGAAGGACATGGACACAGGAGGCTTAATCCGCTTTGGCCCCTTTCGTCCCAGGGCTCTGAGCTTTTACATTGAGCATTCCGCTGCATTCAGGCAGTCAGAACAACTCGTCGTATGCTTCGGTGGCCACATTAAAAAGCTTCAGGTCACGAAGCATAGAATTTCTCTGTGGTTAGTTGACGCTATTGCACTCGCATACTCCTCCCTACAATGCCCCATAGGAGTAAGATCACACTCCACAAGAGGTGTAGCCTCCTCTTGGGTGTGGTCTAGTGGTGTGCCTCGCTGTCCATCTTTGACAGGTTCTATAACTTGGACATCCCGGCCTTACAGGCTCGGGTCCTTTCTGCTTAAATGGGCACGCACCTGCCACAAGGCAGGTCCAATTCTTCAGGCTTTTTGCCTCACTTCAGGTACACTCTCGACCCTCCTTAAGTGCCGAGGCTGTACATGATTGTTTTTTGATACGATTACACAAGGCCAGACTGACCTCTGCGAGTTCAGCCCTCTTGCCTCCTGCAGGGCTTACCCTGCTTGTACTTGGTCCCGCTGAGCCCTTAGATGCTTAAGGTCAGTTCATATAATAGTCGTCCTTTTATCATAGCATTGTGGGATTGTACTGGTTCCCCATAAGCGTCTAGCGACACAGTATGAGTGAAGTATCGATAGGGAACGTACTCGGTTACTAATGTAACCTCGGTTCCCTAAGATACGGGAACAAGTACTGTGTTGCTAGACATGCAATGATGCTGCACGACTCAGTGTCGTCGCTTCAGTCGAAATTAACTTGAGGATCCTATGCCAGAATGCCCGCTTATTTAGCCAGATGGCCCTGCCCATTCTGGCAGGCTCTGGTGGGCTTCGTGGCCATAGGCTCGTGCAGCTCCGCTACCTCGCCATTGGTTCGTTTTCATTTCACTGCATGAAATAATGGCTGTGCATTTACACTGCGTTATTGAAAAAGGCTTCAGTTATCAGAGAAAAAGGAGTTTTCACTGTAAGCGTCTAGCGATGCAGTACTCGTTCCTGTATCTCAAGGAACCGAGGTTACGTTAGTAACCAAGTACGACTGTGCTTCTCTATAATTCTAAATTAAATTAAGATTTTTATGAGTATCAAATGCAGAAATCCAGAAAACCTATAGTTTAAAAAGAACATTTCTATGCCGGAAATCCTTGACGTCAAAGCTTTCTCATCGAAAGCAATGGAGTTCCTGGTTTGTTTCGATGAAAGGGGTCATTATTAAGATGCATACCTTTTGCATCTTAATAGTGACACCTAATGTGCTTCAGTTTTTGACCCTTGGGAGCAAGAACGGGTCGAGTATAAAAATATCTCCCATCCACCCAGGCCTGTATGCACATGCTTACTCTGAATACACAGACTATGCCCTTGTGCTGAGATTAGAAACTCACATTGTGTTGCAAATGTCCTTGAGTTTCAGAGAAAAATGGCCATGTGACTTCAGTCCCCCATTGTAATCACATTTCTTACAATTCAATAGATGTCTTCAAAATTTCTCCTTTTGTGTTCCTCAGAAGAAAGTCACTCACAAAGGTTTGGGACAACATGAGGGTAAACAAATATTACCAGAATTTTTGGGTGAACTAATCCTGCAATGCATAATTTTGAGGAGGGGGGGGGCGGGTTAAAGCCAGACCACTTCCAGTTCTTCTACAAACAAATGTGTTTGTACAAATATTATCTGGACTCCAGAAATCCCACATTTGTTTTGTGTTGTGTTAAGTGTATTCACACTGCACTCCAGCTACGACTACTGTAATACTTGCTCTATACATGTTTTCTAGTTTCACACCCTTCATCACTCCAAGATTTGATTCAAATAATCTGCTGCTTTCACGTGTCAAACATCAAATAAAAATAAAACTGATTAAACCAAGCAATGTACCAATCTTAGCAAACTGCTACAAACCTTAAAAATGCTCTTATAGTTGTAGCCTATAGGAATGAAGGATGTTGTCTGCTCTTATAATATTGCTGGCTCTGAGTTTTGATGGCATTGGCGATGACTGATAATTTGTGTGGTTATATCAACATTCTGTGTGTTGGCATGTCTGTTGTGCTCTTCTTCCTTGCATTCTGACTATTTTATTTAGATTTTGCAAGTAACAGGGTGAAGCTAATTTTGTGACCCTTATTATTTAGAAAGGAAATAAAGCACACAAGTATACAGAACAGCATCTTTACAACATTCATCTTTATATCATGTATGTGTCAGATACCCAGAGAAAAATATAGTGCAACAGCATTAGCTCCAGTACACAAGCATCAATGACAAGTGTTCTTTTCCCCCCTTAGTTCTCAGTTTGCTAATTATTTACTCATAACAAGCTACAGAAAATCACAGACCAATTTTTTTTTGTTTTTTCATGTAAACAGTTATATTGCAGAATTCATTATCATTATTTGGATTTATATTTCCATTATCTTCACTGTTGCTCTTAATGAGATGAGATTAAAATCAACATGAAACAGCATTCACAACCCTTTTTATTTTACTAATGAAACATTTTGTACTGCAACAGGAATATGAAATGAGAAAAAATGTAAGATGAGGTCAATGGATTGTAAAGACTTGTCTGTAGTGACGTCTATAGACATGCAGCAAAATCGGATACCTTAGGAATGAGAACAGGTTGGAGACGTGGTTGTCGGATAGTGGTTGAAATGTATTTATTTTTGAATAATATGTGCAATGATTTATTTTAGTTGAACGTGTAAACTAATTAACTAAACTAATTATCTGAAGGGTTATTATTATAGTACGTTGTACTGCTACAGCAATTACCAGTAGTAGTTATTTTATTACACTCAAAACATTCAACTCTACTACAATATTTGGGTGTTTCTTTAACCACAGGCACTTTTATATCCCAGGGGTGCGTTTTATTAAAAGTAACAGCTTTTCCCCCGCTTTTTATCAAATGAAGGTCACAATAAAAATGTCCTATTAAATGTTATTGAAATGTGTTTAAGATACATAAAATGCCAGCTATGAAATTTGGCTTAGCAAGGGAAGTAATGTTGTCATTTATATATAGATTATATGTTTTTAAATACCAAAGAATACACAAAAATATATGATTTGTGATGTGGTTATAAAAATAACGGTTCAGAAGAGAAAAACAAAACAAAACTTGTGAGTGTGAAGAGTTTTTCTGAAGAAATTCTTCAAAAGTTTTTTTTTTTTTTTTTCTAAAATCCACTAGGCCAAAAGTGTTTGCAGTTGAAGAAAAATCCAATGATGTCATTATCATAATTATTATGATAATTATAATTACTTGTAGCTGCCCTGTTTATCACCAGCACTGATCACAAGTGCCTGCTGTAATCATCGCTTCTTCGGAATTAAACAAACCCGAGCTGGATCTGAAGAAGATAAAAAATAAGAAACAAGCCCAGATGCTAAACCGAAAGAAAGCAAAAGCTGTGCAGAAGAGTAGAGGCCCTAACTGGCTTCAGATTAGTTTGATGGACACCTAGACTTGAAGTGTGTCTGTAATGATGTCCCAAACAGGTTTATAGCACACCTGATGGGCTGAAAATAGCCATACAGTGGCCACATCTCTGACAGATGGCTTTACAGAGAAGGAAAAAGCCCTGCCGAATCACCTTTGATTGAAACACAATGAGGGCGGCCCGCTGGTCAGCGCTGTGAAAATTGCGGATCAGCACCTTCTGATCTCCGCTCGCTGCCCTTGCCATGTTCCACCTTTACTTGATGTGCACTCCTCACCTAAGACCCAGGTGATTGGCCCACAGGCAGAAGATATTACAACACACAAGGGAATGACCTCTGGCTGAAGACTCCAGCAGCATTTCATATCCTGTTTGGGCTGTCCTAATCTGCAGGGGGGATGCACAGGTTGGGAAACAAGTCTATAAAACACTTTTCCATTCCATTTCGCAAAGATACACCCCGTGAAATAAATTGGCAGCAAAAGGGTAGAATAACGTATTCATCTATAGATGGAAGAGCTAGCGCAGAGAAGGGGGGAAAGGAGAGCAGAAAGAGCGAGAGGAGAGAGAGATGCCTGTCGCTAGCTGCTGTAAATTGATGCAGGATCGTTGTGCATATGTGTTTCTGCAGCGAGTGATGCTGATTTCCTCTCATCTGTCGGCACCTGCTTTTAAAAACTCACACTGACATTTTCTCTCATTTCTGCCACCTTCTCAAAATTCATGTGCATTTAATTCTGTCTGAAATGCTGCAAAAATCCTTTTTTCCCCTTTTTTTGCTCAGGATTGATGTGAGTCACGTGTTCAGTCGAAGCGAGTATGTGTGTTTACAGCATAGGCTGTCGATGGGGTCAAAATAGCGGCTGTTTACTGAATGTCAAGCTACTGAAAACAACCTTTCTGTACTTCAGAAGAAATGTAAGCCTTATTAAAACAAACAAACAAACAAACAAACAAACAAACAAAAAAACAGTGTAACTTTGAATCTATAAACTAGTCCTGAGCAGTTCCGCCTAAAATCATTTATTTATTTATTTTTTACCTTGTATCGTTTTAAACTTGTATGACTTTCTTTTGTTCTGTGGAAAACAAACAAAGATATTTTGAATGGTGATTTTGTCTATAACAGTGGAAGTCAGAGGGTTCAAAAGAATATTTCATTCCATTGGCTTTCACTGTATGGCCAAAAAAAAAAATCTTACCTCACGAGTCATCTCTCAATGTGTTCCGAAGGAAGGAAGGAAGGAAGGAAGGAAGGAAGGAAGGAAGGAAGGAAGGAAGGAAGGAATGAATACAGGTTTAGAAAAAAAGAATAAATGATGACAGATGTTTCACTATCCTTTTATCTCAAGATGACGTACCAAAACCTTTACTGCACCCCAAAAACAGCCAACAATTGTCTATTATTATTATTATTAATTAATTTTTATTTTGGTCCTATATAATTCATGTATTTCCAGTTGTGGATTATTATTTTACTTTTTAAATTTATATAACTGTGTGCCATTTCATATTTTATCCATTACTATATACCATATCATAATTTACCTATTAAGAAAATACATACTATAATCTCACATGTATTTTGTACACCCTGTTTTTCAGTTTTCATAAAATTGCTTTTATGTTCCTCAAATTATAGTTTTTGCAGTGTCCGCTTTTTGAATAGATCAGTCTTGAGTTCAAAGTAATTAATAAAAAAATGCTAAAGTCAAGATTATCTATATTAAATTCATTCCTACAATCGAAATACCTTCGGAAAAAAGATTTTTAAATAGTTTAAATAGTTATTATATTAAATATAGTAAATAGTTATTATTATTATTATTATTATTATTATTATTATTATTATATCTCAAATGAGAAAATATTACATTTAATTCATGCCCACACAAATTCTTTCAATATATGTTACTAACCAAAAACCCCTGAAAACTAAAAAATGGTTTATCACAAAACCATGTGACCAGCATTTTGTGATGTAATTTTCTTCTGACGCTGACATTTTGACCACATTATGATTTTTTTTTCTTCCTTCCTGTATTTGATTTTCAAGGACCTATCATCAAGGAGTTTATTAATTGTTGGGTACAGTTTGCAATATATATATACCAATATAGTGTGTCTGTAATGTAGTTGACATACTTACCACAAGTGAAAATCAAAATGGTAAAAAAAAAAAAAAAGGTAATATCAAAATGGTGTTTAAAGGGGTCATATGCGTTTTCAATTTTTCCTTTCTCTTTGGAGTGTTACAAGCTCTTGGCGCATAAAGAAGATCTGTAAAGTTGCAAAGACTAAAGTCTCAAATCCAAAGAGATATTCTTTTTTATATTTAAAGAGTTTTTATATTTTATATATTTAAAGCGAGTTTTTTTGGGCAGTGTAGAGTAGGGCTTGTTGTTTGTTATTTCTCCGATCACAAATGCAGACATGGTTTAATGTTTACGCGGCGCGATGCAACGCAACGCGTAAAAAGACAGTATAAGTAATTATAATCCATAATTATGTCCCCACTGGATGCAACGGATGCCTCGTTTATAATGGGTTTTCATGTTTTTGTCTCATCGCTCCGGCCTGACAGGGCATCATCACAGTATGGTGAGGGGCGTAACATTTCCGTCTCACGCTTGAGGTATTCGGCCAATCACAACGCACTGGATAGCTGGCCAATCACAGCACACCTCGCTTTTTCAGACCGATGAGCTTTGTAAAAATCGACACGTTTCAGAAGGCGGGGCATAGAGGAGAAACAATAATGTACAGTATGTGGGAAATAATGTGTTTTTTGAACCTTAAACCGCATAAACACATTTCATTACACCAAATACACAAAATACTGTTCTTTTTAGCAGCATCATATGACCCCTTTAATGATCGTAACTAGAAGATACATTACACTGATAAAATATATCAGCTGAAACCAATAGTTGTTTTATTGAGACAACTTTTTTTTCTGTTATGAAATGTACCCTAAATTATAGAATGACTAATATAATTTTATGTTTCGTAAAACATACATATATAAAAGTAATATAATAAGAAATATAGATGGAGAAGAGACTACATACCCATTTTAGGGCTCTCTTTGTTCATAACTGTCTATAGTCCCACATTGTCTGACTGGTGATTGGCAGAGTGTCCAGCAGCGGGGTCTAGAGGGTCCAGCTTTATTGATTTCCTGCTTGTGCTGGCTGCCTGAGCTGTCAGTCAAGTGCTCAGAACAGTAGGATGTCACTGACAGGCATGCAGCCATGAACACCAAACAAGCACAACATGTTACTGCGGGCGACAGCCAGAGCACCAGTGTGCAGAAATGCCCTCTTTCATCTCAGGCTATGGAACGGTATCATTCTGAATTAAGATAAACCACTCTCTTGTCTAAAACACATTCAATACCAGACAGAATGAATAGATTGTAATGAGATGTGTGAGAGAGGCTGTCATGCGTGGCTGTAATATGTTCTGGGCTTATTTCGTTACATCTGGCAGTGAAGCCAGTGATTAGTTTGAGAGAATAATCCACAGACACTGATTAATCTGTTCTGAAGAGCATTGAGAAACATTAGACTTTCTCAAACCTCACTGTTCCATCAAGAAGGCCTTGAGGAGCAGAAATGATTCTCTTGTTTAAGAGCTGGGCAAGGAAAGTTCAGAAAGTTGTGACAAAGTTTGGGATCTTTAATACTATGACAGTCATAACTACAGGTTAAAACATTGTTGACTTGTAACAATGATTTATGTTGATATTTGTATACTTATACCATTAATGTAGAAATCCATAAACAAAGTGAAACAAATTCATTAAAATGTATGGTAACACTTTAGTTTAGGGACCACTATTAATAAGTTGCTTATTAGCATGCATATTACTACTGTAGCACATTGGCTGTTTATTATTAGTAATTATAAAACACATATTAATACCTTATTCTGCCTGACCATATTTTAGATCCCCTAACCCAGTGGTTCTCAACCTTTTTTTCCACTGGGCCGCACTATGGTACAAGTGCAAGTCTCACGGGCCGCACACATATCATTTACATATTACCAATAACCAATACAAACCAACCAGATTTATAATAGCCTATTATAGCCTAAATATTATGATATCTAATCGATTACATTCATTGAAATAAATAATTATACTCCCCATTAATAAAACACCTGATGCTGTTGGGAGCTGACCAATTTTGTGAAATTCGGCTCGAAAGGAGTAACAGCACAATGAAGTTGCGATTATAAGTTGCAGTCTGTAAGGTCTGTAACGTTAATTACGTGAGTAGGCTACAGGTCTGCTCATGTCTGAAAATAATATATGAAAAACAAAATTATTTTACATAACAAAAACATTATAGATTATATTTGTTTAGTACATTTTTAAATTAATGTAAAAACTAAAATGAATTGTAAAACTGAAAGTTATTTTTTAAATTGTGTTCAGCGAGAACCACTGCCCTAACCCTACCCCATACCTAAACTTAACAACTAACTATTAATAAGCAGCAAATTAGGAGTTTATTGAGTTGAAAGTTGTAGTTAATAGCTAGTTAATAGTGAGAATTGATCCCCAAACTAAAATGCGACAGAATGTATATACTTTGAGTGGATTTCACCCTAATACAGAGATGTCAAATTCTGCTCCTGAGGGCCCCTGTCCTGGGGTGCATTTCACAAAAGCATCGTTAGCCAACCATGGTCACAAGTTCCATCATTACCAATAGTTCATTGATTTGGTGTTTCCTGAAACCACAGTCCAAACGAACATTCGCAATCAGCATCACAAACTTACATGGTTGGACTTTTGACCTGTGGTTAGAAGCATAAGCTGCGTCCCAAATGACGCACTATACACTATGCACTCATACACTATGTACTTATGCATGTACTCAACCATGTAGCGTATGAATTATATAAGGTTATTTTGTCATTCATAATCGGAGTCATAACCGCTCCCCCTCCTTA
>NW_015537935.1:439372-439849 GCF_001515605.1 Sinocyclocheilus anshuiensis | reverse complement strand
CGCACACTTGCCTCGCGTTATCATCATTTCATTGATGAATACTTAATCTATGAATCACACTGTCAAATCCC
Source organism: Sinocyclocheilus anshuiensis (assembly GCF_001515605.1). Classification (NCBI taxonomy): domain Eukaryota; kingdom Metazoa; phylum Chordata; class Actinopteri; order Cypriniformes; family Cyprinidae; genus Sinocyclocheilus; species Sinocyclocheilus anshuiensis. The sequence continues at coordinate 439,778 of NW_015537935.1, read as the reverse complement.
TCAATGAATTCCGCTTGCCGCACACTTGCCTCGCGTTATCATCATTTCATTTTAGGCGGTCGTTAAAAAGAATAAAAAAAATTTAAAAAAAGAGTATACACTCACCGCCGGCCAAAGCATAGCTTATTTATTCAAATCAGCTGGGGAAATGCAGAACAATGGAAAATCAATCAATAGCCTGACAGAATTCTTCATCTTAATATAACGTTAGCCAACATATTAAAACACAAGTCAAAAACAATAGGAAGGTTAGATCGCAGATCGCATTAAAACGGCTTTTAAAAACGTACTTTGTGTAGGCTATATTGTCTAAAAACAACAATGCCCATTGCCCATTTTACTTACTCAGACCATGCGTTATTTGTTCAGTGAAATTATCAACGTGGTCTGGTGAAAGACGGGACCT
>NW_015537935.1:432797-439187 GCF_001515605.1 Sinocyclocheilus anshuiensis | reverse complement strand
GTTTTGACCAGCCTCTCAGCCAGTGGTTCTCAACCTTTTTTTCCACTGGGCCGCACTATGGTACAAGTGCAAGTCTCACGGGCCGCACACATATCATTTACATATTACCAATAACCAATACAAACCAACCAGATTTATAATAGCCTATTATAGCCTAAATATTATGATATCTAATCGATTACATTCATTGAAATAAATAAATAATTATATTCACTGTTAATACAACACTTGAAACTAAATTATTTTACATTATAAAAACAGTATAACTTATATTTGTTTAGTACATTTTTAAATTAATGTAAAAACTAAAATGAATTGTAAAACTGAAAGTTATTTTTTAAATTGTGTTCAGCGAGAACCACTGCCCTAACCCTACCCCATACCTAAACTTAACAACTAACTATTAATAAGCAGCAAATTAGGAGTTTATTGAGTTGAAAGTTGTAGTTAATAGCTAGTTAATAGTGAGAATTGATCCCCAAACTAAAATGCGACAGAATGTATATACTTTGAGTGGATTTCACCCTAATACAGAGATGTCAAATTCTGCTCCTGAGGGCCCCTGTCCTGGGGTGCATTTCACAAAAGCATCGTTAGCCAACCATGGTCACAAGTTCCATCATTACCAATAGTTCATTGATTTGGTGTTTCCTGAAACCACAGTCCAAACGAACATTCGCAATCAGCATCACAAACTTACATGGTTGGACTTTTGACCTGTGGTTAGAAGCATAAGCTGCGTCCCAAATGACGCACTATACACTATGCACTCATACACTATGTACTTATGCATGTACTCAACCATGTAGCGTATGAATTATATAAGGTTATTTTGTCATTCATAATCGGAGCCTGATAGCCCTTCCCCCTCTGCTTCATAATTAAAGCTGCGACAGTTGAGTGCATGAAGTGTCCAACATTCCAGTTATTTAAGTGCATCATCCGGGTATTTAAAGTGTACTTTTTCTTTTTGGAATTTTCAGTGTGAACGCACTACTCACACTATTTATTCTAAAAAAACGTCATCGAATAGTGCATAAGTACGCGATTTGGGACGCACCTATAGTTTCTTGTAGTATGACATGTAATAGAACATGTATGATGTATTATTTTAGTTGATATTACTCTTGCCAAGCTCTGATTTCTGAGAGATGCGGTGTTTGATTTGCGCTCTTTTCATTCATAAGGTTTATACATGCATTCACTTCACACACTCATTATTGCATAACTTTAGAGGTTTGTTTAAAATATCGTGCTGATCCCCGTAAGACCGTTATATGTCTGTTTTTACAGCCTTTATTTTTTCGTAGTTATCACTGAACAAATATGCCGTGTTTAACTAAAATGTTTTTTTATGATCATAGCATTTATTTAAATATCTTCTAACAGTCTGAGCCGATACCCCTGTATAGGCAGTGTTTCAAGATGCAGTGCAGTTGTGCTTTGGGGAACACGAGTTTGAGTCCCAGCCTGGGGACCTTTGTGCTTATTCCATTCATTCGTGTTTCATATTGTAGCCTATAAGGTTTAAACCATTGCCTTTTAAATATGCACAAATAGTAGAACGCGTATGATGTATTATTTTAGTTGATATTACTCTTGCCAAGCTCTGATTTCTGAGAGATGCGGTGTTTGATTTGCGCTCTTTTCATTCATAAGGTTTATACATGCATTCACTTCACACACTCATTATTGCATAACTTTAGAGGTTTGTTTAAAATATCGTACCAATCAACGAACACTACCACAGTTGGCTAATCAGCTCAAGACAAAGTAATTGTATGTTCATAATCATGGTTTTTCAAAGATCATTAACCTCATTACAATGAAGCCAAATTGTTCAGGAAATCAGAAATAAATAAATAAATAAACAACTTCATTTTGCAAATAAAAGAATGTTAATGTTGTACATGTTATAATGACTTATTTTATTTTATTTATTTTTTTCTGCCAATGCATGTCAAAAACACGACTGGCAGAGACCAATAACGTTAATTAAATCTTACCTGAAGTCACAGTGAGGTTCCGTTCAATGGCTCTGGAACCAATCAGGTTTAGTCAGTGTGTTGTGGAATTTAAACCTGTTTTTATACAGTCTATGATTTAAACACAAGTAAACGCAAGTTTTTTTTATGTTGGGAATACAAATGTATTATAAACATACTACTTGAATTTCAGTTATATTTTTAATACATTTAATACTACATCTTTTTCACCTGGGCAGGCACACCCCTAAAGTTCAGTTTTTGAAGAGCGTGCATGTGCATATAGGGAACCCCAGAGTACTACGTAAGCGGAAACCTGCAATTAATCAAACATCAAATAGAGGAAAATAACAAGGAACAAAAAATAATGAAGTATTCATCAGATGCCATGTTCGTTACAGCAGCATCTTGGAGATCTCGAATCGATGATCATCGAATCGATGATAAATAGAAGTTATTACTCCACCACCTGCACATGATAACAGTAACAACCATCCTAAGTTGTTGACAGGGATGCGACCATGTTCAGAACACAGTTGTGACTAAGGCCCTGTCCACACGAACGCGGTTATTTTTTTAAACCGCAGCTTTTTCTATGCGGTTAGGCCATTCGTCCACACACAAACGCAGCACCAGGCACTGAAACCAAACTTTTTTGAAAACGCCTGCCAGGGTGAAGATTTTCAAAAACTCCGGTTGCAGTGTTATCGTGTAGACACCGAAACCGGAGAATTTGGCTTGTGACGTCGGCGCCCGCGCTGTTATCTCCACCTACTGGAGACTTTTTCAGGCTTCTGATTGGCCAACATGGCTTTACGGTTAAGATTATATCGCCACCTGTTGGTTTGGCATGCTCTTGACAGTGCTTCATAGCATGCGTTTGCGTTTTCATGTGGACGGAGATTTTTTTTAAAAACGGAAGAAGGAAAAACTCAGTTTATAAAAATACCCGTGTACATGTGGACATGGCCTAAGTAGTTAGTTTCCACAACAATGCATTGTACTATGGTGGTTAATTCACATTTATTTGTATAGTGGTTTTCACAATAAAAATCGTTGCAAAGCAGCTTCACAGAAAATTTAAGTTTCTACATTATATTTAGGAGTAGCTTAAGCAGCAAGTTATGTTGTTATGTTGTTGTACGGGAAACACACCCGTGCACCGTTTAGCTGTATTAAAACATATAACAGTATTACTTCCTAAAGTAAATGCATATTTAATTTTTTTTAATTCTTTTAATTTTGCTAAATTCTTACTGGCTTATTAATATTAGAAAATCCTGTATTTAAGTTGCTTTTATGACAACTTTCTCTTAAAAACACAGCATAGCATATTTCCTCTCAAGTACCCATAGTCGGACATCACATTTGTGAGACGACAGAATCCAGTCTCAGCAGAATAGGCGCATCAAGCTGTCTGCAGAGAAAACATGTACACCTCCAGGATCCTGACAGGCTGGAAGAGCAGCCATTACCATAGCATGCTTAATTGAGCATTTTACCTTCCCATCTCTAGCGTGTGTGTTTGTGCGGCCGGTGACGATATGAGATGTGTAATTGTGCTCTGCTGACGACTGTGGTTTTTTACTTTCACTAGACCATCAGCATCTTTATGTAGATGATGTTGCTACAAAGATACATTTTCCGACGGTCTGACCATGAAATCGTCCTCTCTGACACCAGAATTCTTGACAGTTAGGTTTGAAAAGGGTTTTATTATCTGGCTGGATGCATGAAATTAATCTGCAGAAAGAAGATCATTACCAAAACAATTTTGGTAAACTAATTTAAAATCTTTAATCATTCACTACAATACTAACTGTAATTAAAGCATTTTCACAAATAAACATATTTGGAACACTTTAAAATGTTAAAATAGCTTATTTTCGTTAGTTAATCTTATTAGTTAATACATTCATGTTTTTCTTTTATTTTCTTTACTTTTCTCTCTTGTTCTTGTTCAATAACCACGCATAAATGTCGTTTTCTCTAAAACACAAAACATGTTCATTCATGCTGCTCACATATTATTGTAGCCCAGTTTGTGCTGAATACAGTGTTATCAGTCTTTAGCCATTTTTTTTTTTTAGATACTGAAAAAAAAAACAAATTTCAGGGCATGTCAAAACCTCTCCAGGGCCCCAAAACACCCTCAGACCCCAGAGGGTTAACAATTGTAAAGGCAAGACACTGCAGGTGAATATGGTTACAATGTAATTTAATTAATTAAAATGTAATTAATATCACCATACCCCAGTTGATTAATCACAGTTCATTAAGACAGCAGTTTTGAATTAGAAGTCTTCTGAAATGTTATGCTTTAATATGCAAATGAGCCATTATTTAATTAAATATCATTCATTTGCATATATTTCCAGAAGAGAAATCTGAACTTTGGATAAAGCTAGGTTCAAAATTCATTTTGTTCAATTCAGTGCTTCAATAATAGTTAATGGTTTTACAGAGGGGATTCCCTGTTAACATTCCATAAATCAGAAAATACTGTCAATAGCCAGGGAATGAATGAATGAATGAATGAATGTTAATAAATAAAGTTTCGCCTGTTGTGTCTTGCTTTAATTATATTGTATTACGTATGAACATTAATTACAAATTAGAAGTGACAATTTTTTTCTTATTGTTATCTTGTAATACTTAATAGGTTAACTAGTGATAACAAATTTAATGATACCACATATTTCAAGAAATTATTTTTACTGAACCATTTTAACACCTAAGCTGTGATTTAATTTTTAAGGTTTTATTATATAATAAAAGTGAAATTGCACTGAGCTTTTTTATTGATATATTGTGATTAGATTTAAGCACAGAAACAAATGGAAATGTTGTCATTACTTACTGTCCATGAAACACAAGGCAATCTTATAAAGAATGTTTTAAAACATTTGTTTTTTTTTTCCCCCTTCACTTTACAATACAAGTGGATGGTGATTTTACACTGACAGATAAAAAACTTTTTTTTTTTTTCTGAAACAAAAAGTAGGTATAAATAATCAAAACTCAAAAATGGCACTTCAGGTTCAGTGTCACAAATTAGCATAGTTGGTCTTCAAGTGTCACTAGAATAAAATAATACAGGGCTGGAATAACATCGGGGGAATTTTTAATTTTTGGTAAACTACTTATTTAACCTTTATTTTATTAGCAGTAAACATTAACATTTTAATCTGTTGTTGTCACACCATTTCCCCCCCCCCCAAAAAAAGAGTCTGCCAGCTTGTTATTTTTTATAAACACTGGCAAGGGAGTTGGGGTGATGGAACGGTTGCTCATGTTGACATTTTTCCGACTATGCTTTTCATGTACCAAAAAAAAAGAAAGAAAAGAGACTTGTGGCATTTTCCAAATCCAGCTCATACTGCAATCACTCTAATCCTCACTTGAGGACTTGCAATCTCTGTCCATCCAGCAGTCTGACTTCCTCTGTCTCTACAGATATTTGGACACGAGCACTTCGACTCTTAGCTCAGCAATAACACAGTGAGCTCACAGGCTGGAAACATTGAATGGTAACAAGCCAGTACTGTTGGGTCTCTGGCATTAAAACATGGCATCTGGACTAATCTTCTACTTCAATTATATTTCTTGGTAACAATAAGGTGATGCAACTTTTCTCAATATGCATAAATTGAAGGTATGAAGATCTTTTGGACAAAAAAAAAAAAGCTTAAAACCATGTCTTTCTTGCTTGTTCTAAAACGTTAAAGAGCTCTAAAAAAAAAAAAAAACACACCAAAAGTTGGCTGTTGTAATTGGCTGGATTTCCCAGCAGTGAGGTGAAACTGACTCAAAAGCTGAAGATGAATGACTTTCCCACTTTACTCGAAGATCACCAGTCCTTTCCAAAATTTCAAGAATGTTCAAGTGCAGATGATCTCTAAATGTTGTATAAAAAAAAAAAAAAAGAGCTGTTGCAAGCATTTCAGAGAGAAGATATTGAAGAAGAAAGGTAAAAGTACTTAAGGGTTTTCTCTCTCTCTCTCTCTCTCTCTCTCTCTCTCTCTCAATGTTCCTGCAGGCTTTTTGTTTGACCATTACTTGATGTTCCCAAAACAAGCGGTTGCAGAGACTGTCAAAACATATCCTGCGTCTCATCTGCTGTGTTTTAGTGTGCACAGGAAAGTGTATAATACCTGAAGAGAGCTATCCGTTAGCATTCCCATTAATCTGAATGTCACAGGGCTCCCGTAAGTGTGCACTGCCAAATCTGCCATATTTGACACAATTGTTTTTGTGATCCATAAGCTTTAAATATCATGACTAATGACTTTAGAATTAGTCATGATGTCATGAAAACGTAGATTGCCTGATGCCACAACAAAAATGCACACACCTTACACTAATGCTTTCTAATGATCCTCAGCATCATCAAGAGCAACAGAAA
>NW_015537935.1:421773-432706 GCF_001515605.1 Sinocyclocheilus anshuiensis | reverse complement strand
GGGGGGGATTCTGGTCACACTTTAGTTTGGGGCCAATTCTCACTATTAATTAACTATTAAAGGGGACATGAACTGCATTTTTTTTATTATTTCATGATATGTTTCCTGAGGTGCACTTACACTGTTATTATGGTTTTTACATCAAAAATTGTCATAATTTAGAAATAAAAGGACATTTTCTACCCTGATTTTAGACCTCTGATTTGAACGCTCTGTTGAAAGGGGCGTGTCTGCTGAAACTCCCACTGCTATGATTGGCTAATGTCTTTGCATATGAAAGAAGTATTACAAGTGAAGCTCTCTTGAAAATTTTTACTATGTTTTTACTATTACAGCTGTTGAGATTAATTAATCGTGAAAAGTGTTGATTATAGCATTATATTTAGATCTACTCTCGTCACATGAAAGGTTGCAGCGATGAGCATTGTAGGTGATGACAGACTGTTGAGCGCATGAATGCAATGATCTCGTCATTGCAACTCGAGTTTTGCACTTTCACAAATGCTTTCATCATAACTAACAGTGCAAGCACAAAGTAAATAAGACATTCGTTGTGCAGTGTAGACTGTGTCATTGATTATAACAGGAGTTTTGGCGAGAGTGAACTGGTACTGTGATTGACAGCACAGGCGAAATGTAAGCTACTGAACAAACAAATAATGCTCTGCTGAGACATCCACATAGTTGAAAATAAATAAGCACTTTCTTAGGATTAGGATCCTTTGGAAGTATGTATTTTTAGTCCAGTTATCCTTTATTGCTCTTCTCTCCTCATCACACTAACACACCAGTGGGCGGGGCCAACGACAGTGATGTAGAAGTAGAAGGCCTTGATTTTCTTCTGCAGAGGTAGTCTTTCATTGCACTATGATGTCATAATGTGACAAAATCTGAAAAGAGTCGTTTTCTGAGATTGGTTTCAATAAAAGCTGTTTTTGGACTAACAGGATGTTTTTTATAGTACAATGACCTCTTACATGTCAAAAGATTTGATTTCTCAATTCATGACCAGTTTAACTACAACTTTTAACTACAACCTAATTTGCTGCTTATTAATAGTAAGGTAGTTGTTAAGTTTAGAAATGTGGTAGGATTAAGTGATTAAAAATATGGTCATGGAGATTAGGCGTTGATATGTGTTGACTCCTAAAAATAATTACTGAACAAAAACAACTACCATTATATAATCAACCATTTATGATTTATATGTTGCTTGCAAAACATTTTTTATCAGCGGATGTGTTTCATCCACAGAATGGCAAGATACTGGCAAGATCAAACTTTTAACCTCTTGAGTGTGCATCTGCTAAATTAAATAAAGAAAAAAAATAGTTGAAAACGAAATGACAATAAACCCGAACAAAAGAAGTCCTTGTGTTTGTAACCACCAAAAATCTTCTTTTCAATTTAGAAAGATGAAAAGAAGAAAGAATGATCAGAAAGCCATAGCCCACATATGCATCTACAAAGAGCGTTTGAGATTCAGAAACCGTTCCTTTGTCCTCCCTGAAACATTTCAGCAAGTTTTGTTCCCTCCATTTAGAGAGGAGAAGTGATGGATGGCGCTGAGAGATACTGGAGGCATGAGACGCTGGACTCCATGACCACTGCAAGTGGAGAGAGAGATCTGTTTGACAAACGCCGTGCCCCGTACACGCTGTGTAAAAGCTGTCTGACATCCCACTGTTGACAGGTTTGGCAGAAGAGCTGCATTGGTGCTCAGAAGTGGAATTTCAGTGAATTTTGATGACTCAAAGTTCACTTTCCCAAGACAAATATACTTGAGGGGGCGAAACCTCCCGAAGTACAGCCCCTCTTTTGACTTCATCCGCTGCTTCTCTTTGTATTTTTGGTTTTGATGGATATCATGTTCCTTTTGTTCCGTTTTATTCCGGTAAATGTACAGCACTGTCGGTGTTTACATTAAGGTGTAGCATTATCTAAACAAATCTTATTATATTATACAGGAACAGTGACTTTCAGCTGACAGATATTTTATTACACAAGCTGTTGTGCTTTTGTCATTTAAATAAGTGTTATCTCGCTGCTGAGCTTCTGTACAATGTCAGAGGTCTTTACAAGTGATTGAAAATGTCCTCGGCTTTATTCAGCATTGGGATTTAATATAAATGTATCTCCCCTCAAAAAAAGCATTTCCACTACAGGATAAAATTCATATTGAGTCTGACACTCGCGAGACATCCCTCGAGTTAGACTGACCTAAGAGAACGTGTGCAAGTGAATCGATTAAAACATTTGTGTGTGTCATAATCGTAACTGTTGGCTTAGAGATATCAATGTCACCCCGATGCCACGTGGGGAATTTAAGACATCTTTTCCTGTGAATTTATTCTGACATGGAGGTGACATCGCCATATATAAAGCTTCTATTAATAAAACCCTGACAGCCAAATGCGCCCAGCGTTCCTCCAGGGTTTACTCGGGTTAATTAAGATGCAAAGTCTGCCATTGTGGGACTCCAAAGGAAGGTGGAAATGTGTTCTAATGTGTGTGTCACTTGCATCAGAGAGATGTTTATTTGTACGTAACGGTTTGAGTAAAAACCTTCGCTCCATCATCCGCAGGACCACCATTTTTGAGAGAGGCAGGGCGGTAAATCCGGAGGCGTTTGGCTGTTGATGGAGTTCTGGGGGACGGCAGCGATTGCACCTCACTTTATGAGTGATTTAGGACGAGTTTTTCCCCCTCAATGTTTTAGTCATTACTCTTAATCACACACTTCAGCCATTCCGTCCGCTTCCGTCGCCCATTTCCTCTGTCTTCAGGCTGACATTGACGGATCGCAGACGCCCGCTGTATCTCCTTTGAGCCAGACAAGAATATTATCACTGTTTTTTTTCTCTCCATCTAAAAAAAAAAAAGGCCTCAAGACTTTCAGTTTTTATTTTTTTTAGCATGCTATTTTTCTGCCATTGTAGTTGATTTTAAAACAACAGAAATGTGGCTGTGGCGTTGGAGTCGGGGCTGAGAGTTCGGTCCCGCGCCATATGAATGGAAACTGTTTTCTAGCTCATGATAAGGATTTTCAGCTCAGCAATTAATCCTCAAACGCAGCTCATGGAAATCCCAGCGAATGTCAGGAAACATTAAGGCTTCTTCACCAAAAATGAATTCCAATATATTCTGCGAGGAGCAAATGTCATACAGCCATCGTTACAGGGCTAAAGAGTCGGCAGTATTCTGAGATCATACACAGATCTGTTATCACATTTGAGGGGTAGACATGTAGGTGACACGCAGTTCATGCAACAGAGCCCAGGGGGACAGACTGGCTTTCTGCTGAGCATTTGACACCTTTTCCATATGCAAGCACAGGGCCGGCTGAAGCTGGATGGATCTGCATTATTAGGCTGGGAATGGGGGTCAGTGTGTTTGACATGAGCGATTCTCCTCATGCTAACAGCTGGCCTTGACTACATTACCCACATCAATCCACAAGCCGCTGCCACAGTTGAGATCAAGGGTTGCTGGATTCTGATATCCTGAGAGGCGAGGAACTGTTGCTGTTTTAGATTCAGTATTGCTCATTGCCAAAAGGATACAGTTGGGAATCTATCTGGTGGTCTTTTGAGTTCTCTTATCAGACAAACATAAACAACAAACTGTATGAAAAGTCTCACCGCAGCACAAAAAGTGTCTCTTGACAAGAATCAAAAACATACTCAAATTTTAATTATAAAGCAGATTCTGTTCCTTGATGCTGATTGGTCAAAACATTTTTCCAGTATTGCTATATATATATATATATATATATATTTTTTTTAAGACACTTTAGGATATGATAAATTGTTTAATGTTTAAACACCATTTAACCATGACTATATTCTCAAAATTAAATTATAGAACAGCCTCTTGTACCTTCTTGCTTGAACAATTTGAAATATTATTTATTTATGAGGGAACACAGAATGTTAAGGGACAGCTGCTGAAATTTTTAGCAAATAATAACCTTAATTTTGACATGCTTTTGCTATAATTCACATATGTGAAGTCCATTATCTGAATGTCACGACATACTGTTTCAACTACAGCTGACATTATATTCTCTATGACTCCATGACATATATGAATATTGAAGAAGCTGACTAATGATTTATCTTGTTCTCTAAATACCTTTAACTGTTAATTTACCTGATTAGCATGTCTAACAACATACTGTAATAATCTACCATGCATATCTTAATAACAATTTAATGACAATTTTATTCAGAATAGAAATGACTTTCTAACAGTGATATTAATTATATCAATAACCCTAATGATCAGTAATGTAAGTTGTTCTGGTACAGTCATAAAAATGATATTTCTACAGCAATGATAATAAAGAAAGTAAATATAGTAGTAAAAGTAATGATGGCTATGAATACAAGTAATCATGTTAATGGCTGCAGCTTTTGTGTTCATCCATCATTTTTGACACCATAGTCATGGACATTATGAAGTCCATAAATAACAAAAGCAAACAGGCTTTTCCATATGGCATCGTCCAGCTTGTAGAACCTCAGCTCTCCATCACTGCCCAGTATGCCAGTGTTTCCCGTTTGCTTATTCATGCATGCCATATCAGAGATGAAATTAGCATCTCATTACTGCTGTAATTAGTGAAGATCAGTTTATTAGAGCTCATTACACAGGAGTTTTTGGAGCCTTTAAAATTAATAGGCCTATACTGTATGTAAAGCATGCGATTTGCTTGTGTTAAAAGAAACAATATAAGACTGCTGTTGTATTACATGAAATACATCTAAGTACTGCTCTATCACTTGCTTAGATGAATTGTAGATTTTCCAGTAGTTCCAGTTTGAGATATTTTAATAACTTCCAGAGTATAGTTTACATATAGTGAAAGTGAAATGAAACAGGTGCTTGCAGCTCTAACAATAACAATAAAGCACCATAAAAGTAGTCCTTGCAAAATATGATCTATATTCCAAGTTTGAAGCCATACATAGAAAAACATACCAAAAATGAAGTTGTAGTTTTCTGAAAATCTTCCCCTCTGCTGTAGCTATCAATGCATTAGTATACATTTAAATACGGCATGTCGACATGTATCATACTGTCAATGATTCTTGCATGTCTTGCGACTGATGGCTGTTGCGTTGTGGTTGGACTAGCAGAACTACAGAAATAGCATCTTTGAAACTTTCATGTTAAAATCTGTCCATTTCCTACCTTTGTATTATTTTCAGATCTGAAAACCCACTATCCACTGTCATATTCTTTGCATGGACTAATAAAATAGCAAAAAGTCGTTTTGTCATCAATTCTTGGTTGATTCCTGATAGCAAGATGTGACTGGATTATTAAGGCTGAGTTTGACTCATGGATGGTATGAAAAGCTATAGAAATTGAGTTCATTGCAGTCTTTATTTGCTCTGAATGTTATCTTATATAACTGGCATCCGAGCACCTAATTTTTTTGTGTTCAGTGATAATCTGCCTGCACTAGCTTCCTCTGCAACCCCTCTGACAGACACTCAGCGAAGAGTAAGAAGATTTCATGGGAAGGGCACTGCTGGTGCACTTCATATTAAAGTACTAGAGATTAGGGTGCTGATATTAGAGGAATTCAGAAACCATTTGTGGTAAATCCAGTGAAGTGGCCCAGGAAACAAATGTGACATTTGAATTATGCCCTTCTCCTTATAAGAAACTAAGGAAACAGCACTTATCATTTGTGTCTCCAAATTCTACTTGATACAGACCTGTGGTCTCTGGGACCAGGGTGGCAGCAGTGATTTTACCACACAAATGAAGCCTGAATCCCTCCTCCTGATTCTACAGATTAGAGAGCAGCCACAAAATCATCCAGAGGAGGATTTGAGCTAAACACAACTGTCTAATTCAATTACTAATCCAGAGATTTGCCGGATTTTAAAAACATCAAATATGTTGGATATGTTAGCAAAAAAAAAAAAAAAAAAAAAAAAAAAAAAAAAAAAAAAAAAAAAAGTGAATTTACTTCGGGGGCAAAGTAATAATTTCGACTGATAATGTCTTGCAATGCCTTTTTACAGAATGAAAGGAATTTATATACATTTACTATACATAAACCATGCTACATAAAATTGAATACAAATACAAAAACAATAAATACAAAACATTAATTCTATATTTTCACTGAAAAGTATGCATATACCCCTATTGTATACAATTACTTATAAAAATATACAGATGTGGTCAAAATTTTTTATACACTTTGCAGTATCTGCAAAATGTTAATTATTTTACCAAAGTAAGAGGGATAACACAAAATGCATGTTTTTTTTTTTTATTATTTAGTACTGACCTGAATAAGATATTTCACATAAAAGATGTTTACATATAGTCCACCAGAGTAAATAGTAGTTGAATTTATAAAAATGACCCTGTTCAAAAGTTTACATACGCTTGACTCTTAATACTGTGTTACCTGGATGATCCACAGCCGGTTTTTTTTTGTTTTTCATGAGTCCCTTGTTTGTCCTGAACAGTTAAACTGCCCGCTGTTCTTCAGAAAAATCCTTCAGGTCCCACAAATCCAAAGGATTTGTGGGCCCTGAAGGATTTGTCTGAAGAACAGCGGGCAGTTTATCTGTTCAGGACAAACAAGGGACTCATGAACAACTATCACAAAAAAAAAAGTAACGACTCAGTATTAAGAATCAAGCGTATGTAAACTTTTGAATGGGGTCATTTTTATAAATTCAACTATTATTTTCTCTTGTGGACTATATGTAAACGTATTTTATGTGAAATAGCTTATTCAGATTTACTACGAAATAAAAAAACAACATGCATTTAGTATGATCCCTCTTATTTAAAATAATTAACATTTTGAAGATACTGCAAAGTTAATGTACAATTTTGACAAGCTCACTTCTGGTAAGTACCAGTAATTCTGGAACTTAGTGGCACGTATGTTGCTGCTTCACTGTGATGAATCACTTATAGTATTCTTCATTTGAAAGTCACTTTGGACAAAAGCATCTGCAAAATAAATAAATGCAAAAGTAAATGTGATATTTTGCTTATGCATATATACACTACAGGCTAAGATATTTCCTATATGAACTGCAAGTTCTTTTAAATTGAATTAATTCATTAAAATCTATGACCACTATGCAGTTTGAGTAAAGTCTATTTTTATAAATGCATGACTGCTGCAGTTCATTCATGGTGAGTTTAGATTTTGTGTAGTTCCAGTTTAGAAAACACATTTCAGGAACAATCCTGCAGTCTCTCAAACTTTTGCTGGACACCACAGGAAAACCTTCCACACGTCAAGAAAACCTCTTCATTTCGCTCCCCGGGGAGGACAGAGGCGGTGAAATAGAGAAAGAGTGAAAGAAAAAGAGAAGAAGAAGAAAATGTCCGCAGGCTATCCTGGGTAAATGGTTCTATTTTCCCCTCGGCAAAGGCCTCCATGAAAAGAGAACAGTGGCGTGAGCGCTGGCCTGTCTAATAGATCCCTATAGAGGGACTTAGGTTCCCCTTGGAGGAAGCGCACACCAGGCAGACTTGCAGCACTGTGTTCAAGGTGTGATTGTAGGATATGACTGCTGATGTACAGTCTACAGTGATTTGCAAGTTTTTATTAATTCACTTGTTTGGGTGTTTGATTGTGGTCTGTGGAAGCAGTGTTGGCACCGGACTGTACAACAGGTTGCATATGACAGCTAGATGCTTCTGTGTGTTCCTACTGGCTGCATGCACAGTAAAACAGGAGTCGTTTTTATCACACAGAGATATTTCTACTTGTTCTGACTGGCTTTCATTGGCTTAACCTAATGTAGTAAGTTGACTCAGACATATACTGACTACGACCAGTTAATTGAGGCATTCAGACACAAAGTGGTACATTTTCAGGTTACTTAATAAAATACTGTATGTTTTAAGCTGTAAACAAATAGCTTCATATTACATATACACATGCCATTTTTAATAAAAAGTATCAAAACATCATATTAGTATAAAGTATAAAAACGAATAGATGTTTAATTTTGTTGTATTATGTTATGTATAACATGATTGCAAGAACACAGCATATATGATATTCTCTGTTTTTTTTCTCTCTTTTAAATAAATCAGCAGTAATCATTTGTGAAAGTATTAATATACAAAATTATACTAATATAATAAAATATACTAAAATAGATAATGTTAGATAAGTGTGGGCACGAATGGATACGTTTAACTATAACAACTGACAGACCACAACATATTCTCAAATTTGTATATTATGTAGTCTAGTATTTCTTTTATGTTAACAATAATAGCAAAAACTCATCAGTAATTATGTTTTATTAGTAAATGTGTTTGTTTTATTACTTATATAAAATAATACGTACTATTTATAAAGCATACTAAATTGATTAATAAAGCCTGTAGAGTAACTGTCAATGTCATAACTAGAACATTTATTTATTTATTTATTTATTTATTCTTAAGGGCTTTAGGGCTTTAATTTTAATTTATTTATTTATGCTTTAGGGCTCAGTTCTTGGACCACTTCTCTTCTCTGTCTACATGGCATCACTAGGTTCTGTCATTCAGAAACATGGCTTTTCATATCACTGCTATGCTGATGACACTCAATTCTACCTCTCATTTCATCCTGATGATCTGATGATATTCACTTTGGATAAAAGCATATGCTAAATGACTAAATGTAAATGTAAATTTATGCATGCATGCATGTATGTATGTATGAATGTAATTTACTGATGTATTTATTTATTTATTGGTGATACATTAGTTAGCACATAAAGTTTTTACATTCCCATGAAGGAAGCATGTAGTTTTTTCTTTTCTATCTCTCTCTCCTTTTTGTACTATTGAAAACCTTTCAGCTTTTATAGAGCTAATCTGACAGGAAAATCTTTGAGAGGCTGCACAGACTAACTGCCCAGAGATTTCAACTGTCTGCTCTGGATGCCGAAATCGCTGTGCCCTGGATTCCTATTAGTCAAAACACCCCGAGCCTGTCCTCTTCAAACACACACACACACACATGCACATACACATGCACACACCTCCCCGTGCAGCACTGGCCAGGAGTGAGATGCCTGTCAACCTGTAGCATCTCTGACTGTCAAACTGAGCCTGTTATTTAGCACCCTCCTCCTGAAACACACACGCACACACTCACCCTTCAACTCTTCACTCTGTTTTAAATTGTTTTTCAGATGTTGTCAAACGTGCTCAAAATGACTGACAATAGATTTGGTGTTGTGTAATGAATACATGGATATTAATTTAAGATGCTTTTGCCATTTCAGTGCTGGTTTGCTTTTGACACCGGAGCTTTTTGTGTCTAATCTGATGGACTGGCAGAAATGTAAAAGTCATTACTTACATTGTAGAATTGTTTCCGAGTATGTCACGCTTGTCAGCCGCTGTGAAGTATGATTTCACAGGGTGATCTGAGAACAGGTGTTCAGGCGTGCTAAAGTATATCTGAGCATGTGTTGAACAAAGGGCATGGATCCAACATTACTTCAACAGTATAATTTGATATAAAACTAAATCTAGTCTCAGTGAAAAATAATATGAGATGATCTGTTTCCTGAAGTCTAATTTTATTTAATCGGAAAACCTTATCTTGGTAATCTCAGACCCCTCTTCACACCAGTGGCGCCTCCAGGATTTTTTATTATTATTATTATTTTTTTTTATAGGGTGGCCGAAAGGGGCCAGTAAAAATGTTAGGGTGGCACAATACAAAAAAAATAAAAAATGTTGCACGCCTAAATCTAATGGCAGACAATAATTTTTGGCATTACCATTAATTCTGGGAGCATATAAAGCTATAGGCTTCAAACTTCAGTATTACTATTCTCTGTATAGAGCAAAATAAGTCACTCTGCAATTCAACTGCAAGTACCCTCATGTTTATTTGGAGTGCAAATTCATTTAAAATGAGAGTAAAAGTAAACAAGAAAACATAGATGTTTAACCCATCACTTCATCAAAACAAGTGTTACACTGCTGCAGTCATGGCCATAGCCAGGGTTTGAAAATCAGTGAGGTCTGGGGTGGGGTTAAGAATTGTGCTATAATAAGCCCACATACAACTCATTATATACACTAACACTTTAAAAGAGACAGATATGTAGATGTTTGTGAAAGATGTTTTCTGTTTTGGAGGAATGAGCATTGTAAAATTATATCATATTGCACCATTACTATAGGTCAGGGGTGTATCATTTTATCAGTTGTTTATTATTAATTTAACAATACATAGCCCTATTACAGTACAGTACAATAAATCTATATTATACTGTTAATAATAGTATTACTGTTATAGTTTTAATTAATAACCATTAACTAACGATTACTTTGTCTAGTGCTTTTATGAATGTTGTTAGCATGATTTTGTGAAAATTTAACTACAATACTCAATGAATATAGCATAGACTTCTTCATGGCTGTTTGCATTTTTTTTTAAATTCTGTAACTACTTGTTCTACAGTTCCCTTTCAGTCGGTCACTACTAGTCACGTCGTGACCGACGAATTGGGATCTCGCCTCGAGAGACCAATCTACTTCGAGTGTAACTAAATGAGCCAATGCACATTGGCATGCAATTATTGCATCCAGCTGCCGCTGATCACAGCGTGAGCATAAAAAGGCAGCCAGTGCAATGCATACCAGCTTTTCGCTTCGGAGCCGAGCGACAACATCGTTCTGCTCCATCCAAGTGTCTTCAGTGAGCTACGAGTTCAACGAGCTCTTGGAAGCTTCTGGTGTTGGCGGACGGCACTTCAGCGGTGGTCGTTCCTGTGTCGAGTGGGTTGCGCACTTCAGGCTGCACTACCCCCTGTCGTGCTACAAATGGCCGTTTCCCCTGTGCATCTCAGCACGTAAAAGAGCATTTCCCTAAAAGAGCCAATTTCTCTAAAAGAGTACAATAAGCGGGTGCGTCTTT
>NW_015537935.1:419108-421245 GCF_001515605.1 Sinocyclocheilus anshuiensis | reverse complement strand
ATGTATGTATGTATGAATGTAATTTACTGATGTATTTATTTATTTATTGGTGATACATTAGTTAGCACATAAAGTTTTTACATTCCCATGAAGGAAGCATGTAGTTTTTTCTTTTCTATCTCTCTCTCCTTTTTGTACTATTGAAAACCTTTCAGCTTTTATAGAGCTAATCTGACAGGAAAATCTTTGAGAGGCTGCACAGACTAACTGCCCAGAGATTTCAACTGTCTGCTCTGGATGCCGAAATCGCTGTGCCCTGGATTCCTATTAGTCAAAACACCCCGAGCCTGTCCTCTTCAAACACACACACACACACATGCACATACACATGCACACACCTCCCCGTGCAGCACTGGCCAGGAGTGAGATGCCTGTCAACCTGTAGCATCTCTGACTGTCAAACTGAGCCTGTTATTTAGCACCCTCCTCCTGAAACACACACGCACACACTCACCCTTCAACTCTTCACTCTGTTTTAAATTGTTTTTCAGATGTTGTCAAACGTGCTCAAAATGACTGACAATAGATTTGGTGTTGTGTAATGAATACATGGATATTAATTTAAGATGCTTTTGCCATTTCAGTGCTGGTTTGCTTTTGACACCGGAGCTTTTTGTGTCTAATCTGATGGACTGGCAGAAATGTAAAAGTCATTACTTACATTGTAGAATTGTTTCCGAGTATGTCACGCTTGTCAGCCGCTGTGAAGTATGATTTCACAGGGTGATCTGAGAACAGGTGTTCAGGCGTGCTAAAGTATATCTGAGCATGTGTTGAACAAAGGGCATGGATCCAACATTACTTCAACAGTATAATTTGATATAAAACTAAATCTAGTCTCAGTGAAAAATAATATGAGATGATCTGTTTCCTGAAGTCTAATTTTATTTAATCGGAAAACCTTATCTTGGTAATCTCAGACCCCTCTTCACACCAGTGGCGCCTCCAGGATTTTTTATTATTATTATTATTTTTTTTTATAGGGTGGCCGAAAGGGGCCAGTAAAAATGTTAGGGTGGCACAATACAAAAAAAATAAAAAATGTTGCACGCCTAAATCTAATGGCAGACAATAATTTTTGGCATTACCATTAATTCTGGGAGCATATAAAGCTATAGGCTTCAAACTTCAGTATTACTATTCTCTGTATAGAGCAAAATAAGTCACTCTGCAATTCAACTGCAAGTACCCTCATGTTTATTTGGAGTGCAAATTCATTTAAAATGAGAGTAAAAGTAAACAAGAAAACATAGATGTTTAACCCATCACTTCATCAAAACAAGTGTTACACTGCTGCAGTCATGGCCATAGCCAGGGTTTGAAAATCAGTGAGGTCTGGGGTGGGGTTAAGAATTGTGCTATAATAAGCCCACATACAACTCATTATATACACTAACACTTTAAAAGAGACAGATATGTAGATGTTTGTGAAAGATGTTTTCTGTTTTGGAGGAATGAGCATTGTAAAATTATATCATATTGCACCATTACTATAGGTGAGGGGTGTATCATTTTATCAGTTGTTTATTATTAATTTAACAATACATAGCCCTATTACAGTACAGTACAATAAATCTATATTATACTGTTAATAATAGTATTACTGTTATAGTTTTAATTAATAACCATTAACTAACGATTACTTTGTCTAGTGCTTTTATGAATGTTGTTAGCATGATTTTGTGAAAATTTAACTACAATACTCAATGAATATAGCATAGACTTCTTCATGGCTGTTTGCATTTTTTTTTAAATTCTGTAACTACTTGTTCTACAGTTCCCTTTCAGTCGGTCACTACTAGTCACGTCGTGACCGACGAATTGGGATCTCGCCTCGAGAGACCAATCTACTTCGAGTGTAACTAAATGAGCCAATGCACATTGGCATGCAATTATTGCATCCAGCTGCCGCTGATCACAGCGTGAGCATCGACGGATCGTCTTTTTAAAGATGCCATTTCACCCGTGCGTTTCTGGATGCGGTCGTTACCTGGTGCCGGGTGAAGGTCACGATCGTTGCCTCACATGTCTTATTAAACACGCTGAGGTGGCGTTCGAATATGAATCATGTTCCCATTGCGGGAAGATGACCATCTCGGAGCTGCGGGCCAGGCTCCGTTTCCACCAGGGGGGTGGC
>NW_015537935.1:417565-418980 GCF_001515605.1 Sinocyclocheilus anshuiensis | reverse complement strand
TCCCGACGACTGGATGTCGATCACTGCATCGGAGGGAGAGCTCTCTGGAGAAGAAGATTCGGCTGTGCTGCCGCCCTCCGGGATGGTAGCAAGGCCTGAATCAGATCCAGAGATGTCGGCTATGCTTTCCCGGGACACCGAGAGGGTAGGGCTCGAGTGGATACCTCCACCGCGTCCCGGGCCCTCGAGGTTGGATGATTGGTTTCTCGGGGTGGCTTGTGCTGGTTCTCAGCGCCCCGCCTCAGTGCCTTTCTTCCCGGAGGTGCATGAGGAGCTCACCAGGTCATGGACGGCACCTTTTACTGCCGGAAACCGACCTGCTGGTTCCTCCTCCCTCACCACCCTCGACGGTGGTGCAGCTAGGGGGTATACAAGGGTCCCCCCGGTGGAGCGGTCGGTTGCGATGCAATTGTGTCCTAATACCGCCTCCACCCGGCAGGGCGAACTGTGCCTCCCCTCCCGGGTCTGTAGGTACTCGTCTGGCCTGTTCACCGATGCTTAATCGGCCTGTGGAGAAGCTGCCTCCACCTTACACGCTACGGCATTACTGCAGGTCATCAGGCCAAGGCACTGAGGGACCTGCACGATGTTGGCGCAGAAACGCATCTTTGGGTACGTCCGTCCCCGAGATTGGTTTGCAGCGATCGACCTGAAGGATGCGTACTTTGATGTGTCAATCCTTCCGCACCGCAGACCATTTCTGCGGTTTGTGTTCAAAGGACGGGCATACCAGTACAAGGTCTTGCCTTTCGGGCTGTCCCTGTCTCCCCGTGTCTTCACGAAAGTCGCAGAGGGGGCTCTTGTTCCCCTCAGAGAGCAGGATGTTCGCATCCTCAACTATCTCGACGATTGGCTTATACTAGTACAGTCTCGAGATCAGTTGTACGAGCACAGGGACTTGATGCTCTGGCGCCTCAGCCTGTTGGGTCTTCGGGTCAACTGGGAAAAGAGCAAACTCTCCCCGACGCAGAGGATCTATTTTCTCGGTATGGAGTTGGATTCGGTCGAACAGACAGCATGCCTCACATAGGAACGTGTGCGGTCAGTGCTGACCTGCTTGAATTCGTTCAAGGGCAGGACAGCGGTCCCACTGAAACTAATTCAGAGGCTCCTGGGGCATATGGCAGCTGCAGCGGCACTTACACCACTAGGGCTATTGCATATGAGACCGCTTCAACACTGGCTTCATGGCCGAGTCCCGAGGTGGGCGTGGCAGCGCGGCACTCACCGGGTCCAAGTTACACCGGCCTGTCGCTAAACCTTCACACCGTGGTCAGATCTTACGTTCCTTCGGGCAGGAGTGCCCCTAGAACACCTGTCCCTAGGCATGCTGTGGTTTACACGGATGCCTCCACCACCGGCTGAGGGGCCACGTACAACGGGCACGCAGTGTCGGGGGTTTGGACGGGCCCCCA
>NW_015537935.1:417111-417516 GCF_001515605.1 Sinocyclocheilus anshuiensis | reverse complement strand
GAGTCGGAAGGTTCTGAGGTCACTTCGTGCCATTCACATTCCGGGCCTGCTCAACCGTACGGCCGACGAGCTGTCTCGAGCTACGCTCCAGGGAGAGTGGCGACTCCATCCCCGGACAGTCCAGCTGATTTGGGGATGTTTTGGAGCCGCTCCGGTAGACCTGTTTGCCTCTCCAGAAACCTCTCACTGTCAGTCAGATGCTGTGCAAAGTCAGGGAGGACGAGGAGCATGTCCTGCTTGTGGTGCTGTATTGGCCCACTCGGACCTGCTTCCCCGAACTAATGCTCCTCGAGACAGTCCTTCCCTGGCAGATTC
This sequence comes from Sinocyclocheilus anshuiensis, assembly GCF_001515605.1. Lineage (NCBI taxonomy): Eukaryota > Metazoa > Chordata > Actinopteri > Cypriniformes > Cyprinidae > Sinocyclocheilus > Sinocyclocheilus anshuiensis. Next base: position 417,201 of record NW_015537935.1, on the reverse strand, counting down.
TTCTGAGGAAGGTTCTACTGACTCAGAGACGGGGCACCCTGCGGCACCCACGTCCAGACCTCTGGAAACTTCATGTCTGGTCCCTGGACG
>NW_015537935.1:411372-417036 GCF_001515605.1 Sinocyclocheilus anshuiensis | reverse complement strand
GGATCCCATATGTGTAAAGTCCACAGTATAGCCTCAGAGCCCATGTTTCCCCGGCAGACTTCTGCCATTCCATGAGCGTTACAATCACCTCCAATTTTCCATATGCGCCTAAATGGATGTTCATATGTGTATTTGCTTCCGAAACCTCCTTCGGGAAGGATGGGGCTTCCGCAGCGTCCCTGTTCCAAGTGGAACGGGTACGTTTTCCCAGTGTTATTCAATCTCACTGAGTGGGTAGTGCTACGACAACGGTGAATGGTCTTCTTGTTGCAAGCCCCGACCTACACCAAAAAGGGGCGCAGGTGGCTCGCACAGGGCACTGGAAGGGGCAGCATCCATGGCGCTTTGGTAGGGAATCCCAATTTGTCAATTCTGAAAGGGAACGTCTTGGTTACGTATGTTACCCTCATTCCCTGAAGGACGGAACGGAGACGTCTCGTCCCATCGCCACGGCTGCTGTACCACCGCTGAGCGGCCGGGTCACCGGCTCGGCTCCTTAGCGAAAACCTGGTATGCATTGCACTGGCTGCCTTTTTGTGCTCACACTGTGATCAGCAGCAGCTGGATGCAATAATTGCATGCCAATGTGCATTGGCTCGTTTAGTTACACTCGAAGTAGATTGGTCTCTCGAAGCGAGATCCCAATTCGTCGGACACGACGTGACGTCTCTGTTCCCTCCTTCAGGGAACGAGGGTTACATACGTAACCGAGACGTTCTCTGCACTAGTGTCATATGCTATTGTTTTGATTGCGTTGATAAAGTTTCTGACAGATAATATCATGTTTTTTGCGTTTGCCTTACCGAATGTGATATCCTGTCAGCAATAACATGTCCGTGGGCTCTTTTGATTACTGTCAGTTCAAAGCCGCGGTCACCCTAGACTTTTAGTTCCATTGACTTCCATTAATACTCATGTGAAGATATGCTGCGTAAATGGCATTGTCATAATTACCATAATTTCGAAATGACAACACGTGATGTTCTAATCGGAGCTGTTCACGTCCCTGGACTGCGAATTATTCATTTCTGTGGCAACACTATCAATGCCTAAACATCGCGGCTAAATGTATCTGAGGCGGTCAGGTGGTACACCGATCACATGGTACAAGTCGTAGCTCTTAGAAAATTCCCAGTTTACAAGTTGTAATTACGAGTTCTACAAGGACGCGAGTGCTTTTTACAAGTTGGTATCTTGTAATTATGGTAATTACGACATTGTCAGATTCTGGTCCGTGTTTTGTGTGTGTTTTGCTCCTCATGTGCCTTTCTGTGTTTCCTTATTTGGTCATTTTCTTGTCCTTGTTTAGCTTATTTATGATTCCGTTCAGCTGTGTTCTATTAATTACCCTTCTATTTAAAGTTCCTGCCTGTTCAGTTTCGATTTTGTCCGGTCTACTCGTTACGTGGATGTGTTTCCTGCTGTCTCCTGTGTTTATGTACCCTGTGTTCCATGGATTAAAGGCTGTTTCGTATATTCCTCGTCTCCTCGCTCCTTAGTTCCGGATATCCTCGTGTGTGTGTCGTGACAGAAGACCAGACCAAGACAGTAAGCGGCGCCCCTTCTCTCGTGTTTTTATTTCCATTTTTTGTCATCTTTTGTTTTCCCTTTTCTTCTCCCCGCGGTATGAGGACCTCCCCGCTTTCAAGTGCGCCGGCAACGCCGTTGTCATGCCCGCCGGCCGAGGCTCACTCCACCCCGCCGGCCACGCCGAAGACAAGCCCGCCGGCCGCTCAGAAGTCAAGCCTGCTGGCCGCTCCGAAGACAAGCCCGCTGGCTGCTCAGAAGTTAAGCCTGCCGGCCGCTCCGAAGACAAGCCCGACGGCCGCGCCGTTGTCATGCCTGCCGGCCACGGCTCACTCAAGCCCGCCCGCCAGCCGCTCCGAAGACAAGCCCGCTGGCCACTCCAGAGTCAAGTCTGCTGGCCACTCCGAAGTCGAGCCCGCCGGCCACTCCCGAGTCAAACCCGCCGGCCGCTCTGAAGAAAGGCCCGCCGGACGCCCCAGAGCTCGCTCCAGTGTCGGCTCCAGCCCCAGAGCTCACTCCAGTGTCAGCTCCAGCCCGGAGCTCGCTCCAGTGAGGGCTCCTGTTCCCGAGTATAGCCCACGGAGGGCTCCTGTTCCCGAGTATAGCCCACGGAGGGCTCCTGTTCCCCAGTTAAGCCCAGGGAGAGCTCCAGCCATAGAGGCTAAGGCAGGGGCTGGGGCTGGGGCCGCGGCCTCGGAGGCTGCTTTGCCATGGCCTCCTGAACTACCTGCTCCGCCATGGCTCCCCGAGATCCCTGCTTCGCCATGGCCTCCCGAGTCACCTGCTCCGCCATGGCGTCCAGAACTGCCAGATCTGCCATGGTGCCCCGAACTGCCAGATCCGCCATGGCGTCCAGAGCTGCCAGATCCACCATGGCGCCCCTGAACTGCCGGATCCGCCATGGATCCCGGAACGGGCGCCGCCCTGGAGGCCTTCCATCCGGTAACCCTGCTCATAGAGGCCTCCAGAGCGCCCCCCGCCCCCATTGGATGTTGTACGGCGCGGGATGCGCCTTCCGTGAGTGGGGAGTTAGGTCAGACTCTGGTCCGTGTTTTGTGTGTGTTTTGCTCCTCATGTGCCTTTCTGTGTTTTCTTATTTGGTCATTTTCCTGTCCTTGTTTAGTTTAATTATGATTCCATTCAGCTCTGTTCTATTAATTACCCTTGTATTTAAGTTCCTGCCTGTTCAGTTTCCCTTTTGTCTGGTCTACTCATTACGTGGATGTGTTTCCTGCTGTCTCCTGTGCTTATGTATCCTGTGTTCCATGGATTAAAGACTGTTTCGTATATTCCTCGTCTCCTCGCTCCTTAGTTCCGGTAATCCTCGTGTGTGTGTCGTGACAGACATGGTGTGAACTCGCCTATATTTCGCATTTCGCTGTGTAGCAAAGTTCAAGTTTGGTGAACTCTAACCTGCAAATTCGTGTCACGTGAATGCGTGAGACCAATAGAAAATCAAAACGTCTAAAAGTGATATTGAAAACAAATAAAAACTGAAAAATAAATAATAAACCGAAATTTGTTAAAATCTTTTGTAAATAAGCTAAGATAGCGCTAACCCTAAACTTCAACTTCCCGCTCTATTAACTTTCTAAAGTAGAAAATACAAGTCCAAAGACACTTATAATAACTGGCAACACGGTGCACCCACACCCTCACTCACAATTCTCTCAAGCCTCATTCACTCTGCCAGCGTCTCGCAGCGATCATTTTCATACTACGGGCGCTAAACATTCTTGCAAACTGTCTAAACTTAATTATACATGCAGACACTCATATGATGAACTTTAAACAGCAGATTAGTCAATTAGATAACACATTTTATTTTTGAACATGAAAAATTTACAGAGGTCCGGACCATGGTGTCCTCATAGCTGGCTACTGGCATGGTTGAGAGCATATTCTACACAGACATCATACAAGTTTATTATTTTATTTTTAATATAGTGTTCCGTCAATGTCCGTGTTAATTTATAAAATACAATTATTATTCTAAAAAACTCCACTCTTTCTGGTTGGGGAGGCCAATGGGGTGGCCAGTGTCATTTTAGGGGTGGTCGTGTCCCCCCTCATTTGTTCTCACATGCCAGCCTATAATTTATCGTGAGAGCTTCAATAGCACACTTATCTTAGAGATCCATTCAGTCGCCACACTGTCTGAAAGATGAGCCTAGACCGGAGCACGTTGACTACCTTTACTGAGATCTGAAAACTCGTGTCATACTGTACGCATTAATCTTTTTATTTATTTTTTTATTTTAATTTTTTTCTTCTATTGCCTTTCCCACAGGGAACCAGACCAAATCCTGCCATTAGTTGCTCCCAAGTTTGGTATTGACTTTTGGAATAACAGCTTTGCTGCCATGGCGTGATTTATGATGATGCACATTATTGATCACTTAAGGAGATATTAAGGTATTCAGAAATAAACGTGATGGTCTCATCATGGACGGCACAAGAGGCGCCAGGCCAGAGGAAAGTCTTTCAGCATTAATTAGCACGTCTGCGGATTGCTTTTCCTCTGACTGTCTCAATACTTTTAGTGAGACTTGTGTGGGATGTGGCCTCAAATAAGCATGCTGATCATTACTGTGTTTCTCAATAGCAAAAATAGGATTACATTTAATTAGAAACATTTAGCCTCATAACAACTGGACAGTAAAGTTCAGTTTAGTTTGTGATATTTGGTTTTCAGCTCCAACAATGTAAACTCTATTTTAAAAAGATTTGTGAAATTACATAAAACATGGGGTATATCAAGCAGACAATGTTATACTGAGTTCCAGAGGGCACTTGGGAATCAACCAGGCCAGGTACATTACTGCTGCTTTAGCAGAAAACTCCATTGAGAAGTTGTTAATTTTTTAGCCGAGAGTTCACAGGCTGAGAGACGCAAGGAAGACATTGGTCTCGCCAGTCTGGAACCGCCTTCATTTGAGCTGAAGTGGAAATTACTGACTCAATCAATAAACAAAGCCAAAGTGTTGAAATATTTATCTGCATGCTAATCCATCGCGGTCTATTATCTAAACATCACTCTTCCAAGTTTGGAGTAATTCTGAAAGCCATTTATGGATGTTAGTACACCTCCTGATGGACGCTGGGCCACGCGGCCCTCAGCGTGGAGCCATTAGTCCCTGCTGGTGTCAATAAGAGAGATGAAAGATCTGGAGGCGTCTCCCACCCGGAGTCAGTAGCATCATATGAGAGAAAACTTACTGTACCAGTGTTTCTTCAGTGTTGTAGATTTAGCTATTTTTGATACATATATTAACATGGTAACATTATAATACCTTTTATTGAAATATGTCTAAAAAAAATCAGTAGTTGATTCAGTTAAATTTTTGAACATGTGGATTTGAATATGCATTAACTAATGAAAGGATTCGGGCATTACATATTTAACACTGTAATAATAAAGGAACGATTGAAGAAATAAAATATACATTTTAGATTACTATTTGTTATTTGTTTATTGTTAGAAACTAATATGATTAAAAACACTGTTTGAGAATAATATTTACATAAACAACAATTAATTAATAGATATAAATTAATAATTTATATTATGAATAAAAGTTATTTTAGCAGTTTTCTTTATCCAAACAATTTAAAAATGGAAAAAAAAGATTTTCTGTTGAATTGCTCATGATGTGAATATAATTACATTCTCTGTTTTAAATGCTTTGATTAATGAAGTCCATTATATCATTTCAGAAATCCCTTCAGTAAGTAATACACACAGAGAGAATGAGATAATCAACTCAGATTTTGAGGTGGAACTCCATATAGTGCTTATAAAATCATATGGTAATAATAATAATAATAATAATAACAACAATAACAAAACAACAATAATAATATATTATTTATAATGTATTCTTCTTCTTCTTTACTAATAATATTTAGTTAAGAAGCTGAAAAGGAATAGCATCTGAATTTTCCTGAAATTTTAAGAAACCATGTCATTGTAATTTTTGCTGTTTAAAGTTAAAATTATTGTAACACTTTAAAATAACTTTCCTTAGTTAATCTTAGTTAACTACATAAGTTAACATGAACTAACAATGCATCTTCTAAAGCAATAATTAATCATAGTTAAATATATATATATATATATATATATATCTAATTAAT
>NW_015537935.1:407021-411025 GCF_001515605.1 Sinocyclocheilus anshuiensis | reverse complement strand
GCAAGGAGATCTGTAAAATAATCCATGTGACATCAGGGGTTCAACCGTAATTGTACGAAGCTACGAGAATACTTTTTGTGCACAAAAGGAAAAAAAATAACGACTTTAATCAACAATTCGTCTCCTCCGCGTCACCCTAGCGCCATTTTGGAGAGTATCCGCTGGACGTAAACAACGCATTCTGTTCTGTGTCAGCTGCGTCACACCGGATCTGTTTCCTACGTTGTTGTGATTTGATCTGAACGAAAACAGCGTATCCATGTGACGCAGCTGACACAGAACAGCAGACGCTGTTTACGTTCAGCTGATAGGGGGTTATTCTGCGATAACAACCGGCTGGATGTACATTATCCCACTTATTACATGGCTACTTGCCACATAAGTAAATAATTAGACATGCAATATTGATTTGAGTTGAAATATTTGAACGCAAAACTTCCGTGAACACAGCAGTTGCGAGCAAGTGACAAGTTCAAACTAGACGGACATTTAAGGGATACGGTGCAGTCATACCACTTATTACACAACTAAGTAAATAATTAGACACGAAATATTGATTTGAGTTGAAATATTTGAACGCAAAACTTCCGTGAACACAGCAGTTGCGAGCAAGTGACAAGTTCAAACTAGACGGACATTTAAGGGATACGGTGCAGTCATACCACTTATTACACAACATCACACCACATAAATGATTATGGCGATAAAAGATTTAAGACAAAAATGTTTTAAAATCTTACCAGTTAGTTGTTAATTATCTTATAATCCATTACAGCATACAAAACAATCGTAACAAACAGCTGCTAACAGCAGCTGTGATTGTATGAAACGAGAGTGAGTCCGCGATACCAGGATGACATAATTAAATAATTGTACACAATTTTGAATAGAGTTTTAATATTTTATTAGCTAAACAAATGCAAAGCCTCCACCAAGAAAAAAACAGTTCCTAGCAAGAGTAGAGCGCAGACTGCTGTTACCCGGATGAGCCTGTGTTATCAGCTTTTACCGTTTTTTATCGAGGGATAACATACCTCGGAATGTCACGACTGACCAATCAGAATCAAGTATTCCACAGAGCCGTGTAATAACTAAGGTTAACTAAGGAAGGCTATTGTAAAGTGTTACCTTTGTTATTTAAAAATAAATATTTTAGATTTAAAAATCAGTATCTAGAATCTAACCAGTAAATACAACACTTAATCAGAAACACACAACTACTGTAGATTATGGATGTTTTGTTTGTTTTTGTTGTTTCAATGGTTAAGGGAAGTGAATTACTATAATAGGAAGAAATATTGGTAGGGATTATTTAGTATCTTAATTGTGGATGAAACATGTCTCTGCCAGCCTCCACCTTAATCTGTGCTCATTTTCCCAGCCAAGAATGTAACCACCTATTCAAGACTGTGGGGACCATTTGAAAAACAGCAAGAGCAAAAACAGTGATAGCAAAATAAATAAATAAATACAGTGATATTAGTCATAGCAAAAAGGGAATTAACCACTATTATGAATACCTTAACATCTTTGTTAGTTAGGGCTATAATTCCAGGAGAAACAGGGCTTTACTTTTTCCTTTTTATCCTGCAAACCCTCTGAACTTCCAATGTGTTTGTCTAGCTGAAGAGTCTAGCCTAATATTATTGAATAATGTGTATTGAGTGACTGTTTGCATGTTATATTAAATTTGAGCTCAGTCTGAGAGTTAAGCTTTCTGTCTAGAGTTCATTCCCCAGCCTCATAAGCAGATTTAAAGCTGACGGTAATGATGAGGGTTAAATACCTGGTGAAACAGTTTTCTTGTGTAGCTTTATACCCATAAGACCTCTGTAATAAGGCTCTGATAAAGGTTTAACTAATCCCATTCCATTTAATACAGATATATTCCCGGACCTCTGGTAAACAGGTTGGGGCCATTGTGTTTACCATGCTTATCCAGACAGTAATCAGCATTCATAGTGTCGTCATGGGTTTGCATAGCTTTACTTTTAAAATACTGTACTGAAAAGGTTAATGCTGCGGCATTTCACAGTTTATGACACTTAATAAAGATTCATTCCATTCATACTCCAAGAGTAAAGAGTAAATGGTGTCAGCAATTCTTAATTACAAAAGGTTAATGAGGTCGGCCCATACTGTGAGGAACTGATGAAACAGTCTTTTATTTAGAAGGTGGACTATTCTACACACAGCAGAGAGAATCGGATGTATCCAAAGACATTAAAGTTGGCGGATCAAAACAAAATTCACTAAATAGTTGTAATACTTTTGTGCATAGTATTTCAGAATTTCAGAAATCTGCATCTTATTTACTAACCGCTCACAATCCAATTTAACTGGGCCTAAATGCACAGCAGGTATTTAAATCAACTCATTGTTACTCTTCGCAAACACAACTGCTTTCTATGTAAATTAGGCTCATTATAGATTATGCGTCATTGACAAACCTCAGCAGTATTTGCCTGGTGCAAGTAAATTTGTGCCATTACTGCTCGATGAAAGTGAGACGCAAGTGCAATTTCATTTATATATGTGTACGTTTTGCAATCATGGTGGGAAGAGCGCCATAATCAGGCATGTATCGAGAAGCATGGAGCAGACAAGCACACTTCAGGGCTTTTAATGAGCAGATTCAGGTGTCTGGACTGTAGTGGTGGATCAATGCTGTACAGTTCCAGTAAAGTCTGTCATATCGTAGTGGTCTACTGTATTCTCCGCAACTTAGCACTCAGAACATGTCTGCAAGATAGGGAACTGAGCAGAGCAAATCACCTGAGCTATTAAAGCCATACTATGTAGTTTTTCGACCTCAAAATAATGTCTCTAAAATTATTTCAGTGGTAGAACACCTCTTAACAGGACAAATTCTACTGCCACTGCTACACGAGCAGCCTGCTAGCCGCTAGAACCACACTCTGTAAGTTTCGTGTTCGGGTTGGTACACACAGCCCTGCCCCATCCCCTGCCAGCGGAAGAGTGCGACCTACTTTACGGCATACGTCACATATTTTACTTGTTGCCTGGGTTGAGTTAGCCAACAGCTAATTTTAAGATGATTCCTAAAATGAAAAACATACAGTGTTTTGTTACAAGTCCAAACGTCATACCATCGTACTGATTATTTATGTTTTGTTATGTAGCTATAACAAAGTAAGTGTCACGGTGCTGCTACTGTGTCGGAGCGAGGAGACGTAGGAGCATTTACAACTAGGAAAGTCTTTATTTATCCAAGGAACAAGGAACACACACGTAGCAGGGCATAGACGAACAATACCGGACCCTAGACATGGAAAAACACAGGGCTTAAGAAACAAGGAACTAACTGGGACACACCTGAAATCAATGAACATAATTGACACGAGGGAGAAACTAGGTCATGGGGAGAACATGGGGAGAAAAACACAAGACACGGGAACACAGGACTGACATTACTCCCCCCTCCCAGAAGGCACGTCCACGCGCCACACAACATCCGTTCCGGGACCCATGGCGGATCAGGCAGACTCGGAAGCCATGGCGGAGCAGGCAGACAAGGAAGCCATGGCAGAGCAGATTTTATAAATGTCTAAATGTAGCATTGCTAGAGAGGAATTTTAAACTGATAGACGAACAATACCGGACACTAGACATGGAAAGACACAGGGCTTAAGTAATGGGACTAATCAAGGAAATAAACGGGAACCAGCTGAAACAAATGAACATAATTGGCATGAGGGAGAAACTAGTTAATGGGGAGAAAAACACAAGACACGGGAACACAGGACTGACATTACTCCCCCCTCCCAGAAGGCACGTCCACGCGCCACACAACATCCGTTCCGGGACCCATGGCGGATCAGGCAGACTCGGAAGCCATGGCGGAGCAGGCAGACAAGGAAGCCATGGCAGAGCAGGGAGACTCGGAAGCCATGGTGGAGCAGGCAGACTAGGAAGCCATGGCGGGGCAGGCAGACTCGGAAGTCATGGCGGCTCAGGCAGACTAGGAAGCCATGGCGGAGCGG
>NW_015537935.1:406649-406967 GCF_001515605.1 Sinocyclocheilus anshuiensis | reverse complement strand
GGGCATGGGGGGAGCAGGCAGACTAGGAAGCCATGGTGGAGCAGGCAGCTCGGGGGCCATGGTGGAGCAGAGAGACTAGGAAGCCATGGCGGAGCAGGCAGACAAGAAGCCATGGCGGAGCAGGCAGACTAGGAAGCCATGGCGGAGCAGGCAGACTAGGAAGCCATGGCGGAGTAGGCAGACTAGGGAGCCCTGGCGGAGCAGGCAAACTAGGAAGCCATGGTCGGAGGAGGCAGACAAGGGAGCCATGGCAGAGCAGGCAGCTCGTGGAGCCAGACAGTTCAGGGGGCCATGGCGGAGCAGACAGTTCAGGGGGCC
>NW_015537935.1:396512-406380 GCF_001515605.1 Sinocyclocheilus anshuiensis | reverse complement strand
CAAAAAAATTCCTTGGTGGAAATTTCGGGTTCTGAGGCCCTCCGTGGGCCTGACGTAGGAACAGGAGCCTTCTCTGGGCTTGACTTGGGGACTGGAGTCCTCTTTGGGCTGGACGTGGGAACTGGAGCCCTTTCTGGAGCGGACTCAGGGGCTGGAGCCGGCATAGGAGCGGAATCGGGGCTGAAGCTGACACTGGAGCGGACTCAGGGGCTGGAGCTACCAGTCTTTTCCTCCTTATATTTGTCCTCTGGTTTGGGGTTAAGGAGCGGGCTGCTGTCAGCTAAGGGCTTGGGAGAGAATTGGCTGTGGCGGGCTTGACTTGGGAACGACCGGTGGGCATTACTTCGGAGCAGCCAGCTAGATGGAAAGTAAAGTCTGTAACCTAGAGCGCTCCCAAAATAGTGAACCGTTTTCGGGCACTGGCTGTAACCATGTTTACCATGTCTCATTCGACACCCAAGATCCAAAAACTAATTCCCCAGTCTACTTCACATCTGAATGGTTATTCAAATAAAGAGGCTTTACAGCTTTATAAACTTATGACAATGTCCGATGTGTAGGCTATTATGGACATTATGGCTACATGATTATGTGGAAAACATTTTATTATGCAAGTCTCAAAACCAACGCCATGGCAGAGCAATGTCCGATGTATAGGCAATTATGGACATTATGGCTAAATGATTTTGTGGACAACATTTTATTCTATTATACAAATTACACCCTTTGCAAACAATGCTACATACGAACTATGCAAGCAAAAAAAAAAGAAAAAACTAGGCAAACATACTACCTGTCAGACTCTGTTCCATGTCTCGTGTTGTGTTTTCCTCCCCCCACGTGCTCTATGTTTATTTTTATGCCCATATTTGTGTTTTCCCGTTACTGTCCTTATGTTCATTTGTTCCAGGTGTTCCTTGTTTAGTTCATTTGATCCCAGGTGTGTCCCATTATTTTCTGTGTATTTAAAGTGTGTTCTGCCCCTTGTTTCCCGTCCGCTGTTAAATGTCATTTCGTGTTCTGTGTTTACCGTGTTCCTGTTTTCCAAGCTTTGTTTTTCATTAAAGACTTTGGAATTTACTTTACTCCTCGTCTCCTCGCTCCTTCGTTCCTGTGCTCCCAGTGCGAATCGTGACACCACCATTCTTTTTGTCATTGTAGTTTACAATTCTGGAGTAACAATAAATAAAAATATGAAATGATATTTGTAGAACATAGTGTAACACGGGCTACTTTACCTGGTCGGTGGACACGGTTTCCAAACGAGGTTTCTCCATTCACCGGTTCCATCAGCTTAGTCAACAAATTCATGTGTATTGCGCTGCCCACGGGCAAGCTTATTGACAGTATTTACGACACTGGTAACAGACAGTTGTGCTTATCAACCACATGGGGGAACCTTGAGCAAAAGTTAGGCTACATTGCATGGTGTTGCTTTAATGCCATCTGATCAATAATTAAGGAACTGCCATGATAACGTTTTCACCGTGAAATTGGAGCAAAACATGTGTTATGATTAAAATCTGAGCTATATTTTACTTGAAATATGTATTTGAACAAAATACATGGATACTTCTGAATGGCCACCAACACTGGAAAAAAAAAAAAAACCGGAAACCTGTCCTATTTATTTCTTCTCTAAATTGATTTGTATTAGGGTAATTCTCTAAAATGTGCAATCTACCAAATGATGTAGGGTAAATGTGAACAAATCAAGTACTACTTAATTTTATTTTATTTTTTTACAAATTAAGTTCCATGTATTTTTCAACTGGTCGAGGATGTTGTGGGATTTAGAAACTAATTGGTAATAAATGCAATACTTTTTAGAGAGAATAATTAGTACAGTAATCTAATTACACTTTTGAAGATGTGATTAGTTGCTAGTAATTAATTACTTTTTTCTTTAGAATAACTTACAGAACAGTTATAGCTAGTACAATATTATATTTACAATATTTTACAGAAAAATTATATAAATTAAATGGATTATTCCTGTCAGAGAACCATTTAAAATCATTCGAGACTACTTAAATTCATGGTGTTGCATTTACTTTAACAAATTATGTTTGCATAACTTAAATCATAAAACCATGTAAATGTAAACACACTTATAAACACACTTCTCTCTCTCTCTCTCTCTCTCTCTCTCTCTCTCTCTCTCTCTTCAGTGAATGGAGAAAACATGGTGCAGCAACATGCAGTTCTTTTTACAATATTTACCAGCAGGGCTTGACAAGGCCATGCTAACTAATAAATCTTCACCCCTTTGGGTATAAGGCAACTATTCATTCAGACAACCTAACAACTACAAATATGTTATTTTGCATAGAGTAGCCTATTAAACCTAAGTTTCTGAACACTTGCCAGCTTGAGAGCTATGATTTTGACATATTTACAGCTAGTGACCAAACGATTCCAGTTCACTCTCCACAAATCCAGAAGTGTTGTTCTTGTAATTCATCACAGTCAGCTCAGCCAGTGACCTCTCTTTGTCTTCCTCTGGCTCCCTGCATCTCCCTGTAACCCAATAGAGACAGAAATAAGATCAACTCCACTCTCCACTTGACTCAGTTCATCCCAGTCCTGACATCAAACGCATCGATTGAACAGCCTGCTCTAGTGAAGGTGAAGTGATCAGCACAACCATCGATTTCTCACATCACTACTGAGCTGAAAGCAAACACTAGTCACTGTCAGACACGGCTCCCTCCGAGGGGCATGAAGACAAACCTCTTAAATGTGCAAAACCACTAAATATATTCTAGCCTGGATGTACGATGTGATTGTTATTTCAATCTAATGAAAGGTATTTTAAATTTAATATATTACAATAAGTAAACCAAAAATGAAACATCTATCATTTACACACCCTTACGCACCAAAGGAGTTATTTAGAACATTTATCTAAACTTTTCTTTACATGCATGTGAAAACAGTTTCACTGAGGAAAGAAGAAAAGAAAAAAAAAAAACGGTGTAGCAATGTCACTAGTTTCACAATTTTGTTAGTAAATTTCACAAATAAACCTACAAGTAACACATTGAATTAAACGTGAACATTTTAATTGATGTAATTTAAATGCAAAATCTTAAAAAAACAACAACCTTGGACTAAAATCATATTCTAGTTCGTTTATTATTTAATTAAATTGAATTACATTAAATTAAATTAAATTAAATTTAATTAAATTTAATTAAATTTAATTTAATTATTGGGGGATACAGCTTGAACATTCTGCTATTAGTAACTGCTGTATCGTTACACACACACACACACACGCACACACAGAGAGAGAAAGTCACACGAGTTTGGAACTACATGAGGCTTACGAATGATGGCACACATTCCACATTCCCTCATCAATATGTGAAGATACAGAGACTGAACATAAAAATGACAGTTTCGTTGTGAGAACATGCTGAGAGCTTGTGGCCTTCATTGCATTCAAGGACAAGCGTGTCAAGCGCGACCCATGTTATTAAATTAAAACTTAAATATTAAAACCACAGGCCCTCAGGCTACGACTGGCACCTATATCATGTTTAGGAAGAGCGACAGGTCTTTGTCTAGCGGAAGCACACAGGTGATTTTTACTGAGATCCTGTTCTATCCCTGGAAACTTCTCCAGTGTGGAAAGAACATGCTTTCTTACAAAGCACACAGACTGCTGAATAACCGCTTTGTTAGTTTAGCGCTTACATTTCTGCAGGTCAGAGCATCTGTATCTGTTGTAGTGGTTCATGTTCTGATGCTAAATTATCCAGATGCATGCACACAAAGAACAACTGTTGTTTATTCAGCTTCTGCTGAATATTGATATCATACTTTTGGACAATACGGTATTGTTGTTTTTAACTTAATTATTCATTATTATTGTTGTCTTTTTGACTGATTTTAGGGTTATAGGTATTTGTATATAAAGTGAACACATACATTTAAGACAATTTAGATAATTATATTCTGTTTTGATTGCCGCAATTTATTACTATTATTATTATTATTACAAGAATTTCTTTTCGAAGGCACATTTTTTGCTCACTTCCTCAGATTAGTGGTGGTTTTGTGGCACGCAGTGAACATGCTGAAGTGCAGGAAGCTTCAGCGTCAGTATGTTAGATCTTCCTGGTAGTGACGGTAAGATGCTAAAGTGTGCTGGAGGGAGTCACATCCATTTCATATATTTCCTGACCTCCATAATGTACCAGACACAAGGTTTAAAGCTGAGCTTTAATTCCATCCAAGTGGCTGAAGTAATATTTCACATTTACTTGTGTTTGTATGTCAACATGAAATAGCATTCAGAACCCGACATCTTTCTCTGAGTGAAATTCAACAAGAAAAAACAAAAAGTTGGGTGGGATTTAATGTAACCCATTAGGAATATATTAGATGGCTATATGACTGGTGGTTGGAGGGTAGCTTATATAAAGGTGTCGGTTTGTCTTTTGAATACTGAATATTGTAATAGCAGTTTCTGTAATGTTCTGAAAACCAGATATAATGTTTTAAAGCAAGACAAGCCAACTATATATAAATATTTCATTATCACCCCTGTTCACTTATTTGTGATATTGTTATAGAACACTGCAAAAAGTTATTTTCTTGCTCAACATATTTATCTTGTTTTTCAGTACGATTTTTTTTTAAAGTTCTAATTTTGCTCGTTTGCTTCTTTCTTCCTTTCTTTTAGCAGTGAACTTATTTTGAAAGTAAACCAGTATTTTAAACATAATTTTTCATTTATTATGTCATGCAATATACATGAAGAGAATAGCAGAAATAATATAATCTATACAGCTAATTATAATTACTACACATAACTTATTAACCCTATCTCACACTCCAAAATAAAATGATTTTTATTTATTTTATTTTTTTTGCAATTTTTCCATTTAGCTAAGTAACCACACTCTCGAACACATCGCAGCATATCTGTAGGAGGAACTTCTGAACTTGTTGGTAGTTCTTGAAAATAATCTCTTGAGGAGAGATGAGTTTCTCTAGTCTCATCATTCCTTTCGCAAAAATTATTGTTGCCAGCCACCCTCTTTGCTGTCATGGTTCAGTGAATTCTCTGCCTCCATTGCTGCCCATGAATCTAAAGTGAGTGAGGTTTAGCCCCGCCTCCTCAGACAGCGACAGCTGCCTCATCGCTTCTTAGCGCTTATCACCAACTGATTAACATGTCAACTCTCACACACGAACCAAAAATACATCAACTTGTTACATGAAGTTCAAGTATTTATTGTTCACTTTTAATGCTTTTACAGAGCATCATGCAAAACAACAATAACAAATCGAATCTTTTCAAAAGTAAAGCTGTTAAAAAGCAGGTTATGTAAACTCTACACTTTCGTGAAATATTGCACTGAAAGAAATACATAATTCAATAGACGCCATGCAGGTATTCAATCAGGCTAGAGTGAACCATGAAGAAAATTAATCATGTATTCAAATGACTGACAGAACTGTGGAATTCTTGATGTCATTGAGAAATTCACAGTAATGTCTTGTGTTTCCAGAAATGATCATTAAATGAACTGAGTGGAAAAAGCAAACAAACAAACAAAAAAAAAAACACTAATGTTGATGCGCTTATATTCCGTCTGTATATTCGGTCTATAAATAGATCACAAATGACTGGACACTAACCCAGTATTTTTTTAACAAGCAATTACAATTATAAATCAAATGTAATGTTTTAAATATTTTAGATGTTAACAAATGTGTAAACTTTTATGATTATGCGTAACATTTATACTAGCATTGCATTCAAAAACAAACAAACAAACAAATAAATAAACAAAGTTTTAAACACACATCATGTTTAGCAGTAACTTCCTGTTATTTTTAATATCTGTCGAACACCATTTCTAATTGTAGATGTTTTCTACCTCGTCATGTTTATTTATTTTAATAATTTCTAAATGAATTACTTCTAAAATGACTGAAAGAAACATTTGTCAATGTAACATTTGTCAAAAGGGTTTACTGGTTACTGTACTTACCAGTTGTAATATATCTTGAACTCCCATGTGACAGAACCCTAATGCGAGAGTAAATATTTAATTCCTGAACCTGGACTAATTTCTCTCTGTCAAACATTTGTTTCATTTTTTGATGTTTTTCTATGTTCCCACCAATTGTTTGATCATCAAAGAGCTTTAATTACACCGTTTCAAAGTCTCTTCTAATTGCATTGAAAATCCTGAGATATTTTTGCCCTCCTAAGAGCAAAACAAGATAACAGTTTGGATGTTATATTTAATAATAAAACAGTGTGAATGGCACTTAATCTATCTGACTAAATAAATAAATAAAATACAATACAAATAAAAATAAATAAATAAACAAACAAACAAATAAATAAATAAATAAAAGAGAAGGTACAAAACAGAAAATAAATCAGACGTGAAATACTGATGTGCAGATACATTAGAAAGTGAAAAGGTCTTAGCTATTTAGTTATTTATATTTAATTCAATGTCTTTGTTAATTTGAAGTTCCCTGTTATTTTTGATCATAAACAATTATTTACATTACAGTTTCCAAAGCTTGCTCGTAATTCCAATTCTTTCCCTGTGGTACTGTGTATAAAGGCAGTGATCTCTTTCACACTTGTTTCAAGTCAGAATAAATCGGAAATTAAAGACAACAATCTTAAATGGAGTGAAATGGTGTGTAACAGGTTAAAATATGCTTTTGCTCTCTGAAAAAAAAAACAAAACAATGAAACATTCCCTGAATGAAAATGAAACCATTAAACATGGAGACACACATTCGGTAGGGTAATGGCTTCCATTAGAGCATATTAGCCTCACCTTTTTTATCTGTCTTAATTTTCAATTGATTCATCTTCAATATATTTTAGCGCCACTTCAGTGGCTGTGTTTCGAGATATTATTTAAAGCTTGATTAGAGTCTTGTTCTTTATGGAATTTTAAGAAGTTCCATTAAATCCTGGGATACGTGGTTCTGTTTCGAAGGAAAATACTCCACTCTGACTTTACAACTTGCTGGCAAGCTCTTTCACTCCTCAGATACTGTAAAATAGTTCTTATGCATTGAAATGCTATTGAATGTTAATTAATTGCTTGCTCAGACCACATTGCTGCTGTAAAGAGTCAAGACACATCTGTCTCATTAAATTAAATCCAATGGCATCAATGAAGCTTTTAAACTGTATGTAGAAGTGAGACTTTTCTGTCAAAGTCATGCTTTACGTGTAACAAAATGAAATATTAATTACTGCCTTTTGCTTTTCCATCACATGCTATATTTTTCAGCGCAAGGTTCTCCAGCTGTGAATGGGGTATAGATGGCAGGGATGGGGCGGTCAGGGGTTTTGGGGATTGCGACAACAGTAGGTGGTCTTCTTTCAATGAAAGTTTTTTTTTTTTCTGTAGTTGAACTCATAGATTTTAATATTAAACATTGGCACTGCTGGATCTGGTAGGCAGGGTGCTGTGTCTCATTATGTGTAAAATATTTTTATTGTGATGCATCATATCTTAGAGTAACAATTGCTGTGAATGTTCTGGAGAGTGGCCGTTTTTGTAATTTTTTTGGACAAGGCACAGTTTGTTTAAGCTTTAAAGTCAACATAAATTCAACTGGTCCTACACATTCCTGGTCTTATTATACATGATTATTCGCCGCTTGGTACTACAAAGAGAGAGAGCGTAAGAGAGACAAGAAGAAATGTTTTTGTAATATTTTATGTTTTATTTGTCCACATTATATTTATGTTTCGCACATTATCAGTTGCAAATGCAATTTCATGTTGACTTTAAAACTATTTATGCCATTTTCATGCCAGCAAACACAAAATGTTCCCACTATCCAACATAAATCAGAGAAATGGGTGTCATGAGAAATGCTAGTGTCTCTGTGACAGCCCTGAGTTGTGTAAAAACAGCACAAAAATGACCGTGACCCCAGTGTTTCAGCCCATCAGAAAACTTGGAGGCTCCTCTCTACCTGTGAATTGTTTGGAGCGTTTGGGTTTGCTGACGTGTCTTTGGAGGGCTGGGTTGTGAATTGAGGAGATGGTGTCATTCAGTGTCATGGCTCGTATTGCTTATAGCAGTTTGAAAAAGAGCTCTGGTGTGCTTCGCAGAAGCATTAATTAAGATAATTAAACAATAGGAGAGACCTGGGATGGTTGTAAATCTTTTTGCTTTAATCATTTGTAACTTGCACATCGTCTGCACATCAGTATTTCACGTCTGATTTATTTTCTGTTTTGTACCTTCTCTGTTATTTATTTATTTATTTAGTTGTTTATTTGTTTGTTTGTTTGTTTTTTGTTGGTTTTCAAATTCCACCCCATTACATTATTTTATACAAAATGGTAACAAATGGAGACATTTTACTCTAAAAATAAATAAATAAATAAATAAATAAATACATACATTAATTAATAAATTAATTAATAAAAATTACTACTACTACTAAGAACAATTCCAATTTTGTTCAAAAAAGGCAAAACATAGACATTTTATTCTAAAACAGCAAAATCTTTTTTAATAATAATAATAATAATACAACTTATACTTTAAAAATCTGAAATATTACTGAGATAGCATCAAATGTTTTATGATATATTTTGCAGATGTCGTTACTGCACAATATACATATTTAATATTTATACAGTTAAAACATTTAATACATACGTTTAAAAGATCTAATGTCAACATAAGATTTTATTTGCTTGTTTGCTTTGGGTTTTTTTTTTCTTTCTTTCTTTCTTTCTTTCTTTCTTTCTTTCTATATATTTATATTTATTTCAAGCCATTTTTACAATTCCAACCCATTTCATAATTTTATTCAAAAAGGTAACAAATTGAGACATTTTACTCTAATAAATAATGAAATAATAAATATAAAATACTATCACCACCACCAACAATACTACTACTACTAATAACAATAATAAAAACATCTATTTCCCCAGTTCCACCCCCATTTCATAATTCAATTAATAATTACAGTAATTGTCAAAAAAGGCGTTTTATTCTATAACAGCAAACAAATTGGACTAATAATAGTAATGATGATGATGATGACGACGACGGCGATGATGATGATAATACTTTAAAAAATCTGAAATATTACTAAGATACCATAATACCGTATATGTTTTTATATATTTAGCAGATGTCATTATTGAACTGATAAAACCTTCTGTAGTCCATATGTTTAAAAGATGTAACATCTGCACAAGATACTATTTTTGGCCGCTCAGAATGTCATTCTTAACATCAATTAGCAGTAATTCTTATAAAGCATCACCTAAAGGGCAGGCATGACATCAAACTCATAAAAATCCTGAACAAATCTCAGTAAATGAGTCCAGTCAATGTCAGATGATCATTCCCAGCTGTGTTGTGACATCAATGTGAGATCCAGACGCCACTGAAGCACACAACATGACATTTATTGAGAGGCTAATCTCAGACTGCAGTCATCAGGACCCCACAGCGTCAAGAACCACACTGGAGTGCATGCATTTCCAACCTTGTGTGATACATAAAACTATATACACACTGTACAATTTGACCGCTTTCTGAATTGTATTCAGTATGAATGTTTAAAAGTACTAAAACGAGACAAAATGAGTTCGAGAATTTGAGAGGTTAGCGAATACCATCGTACACGGCTTTGAGATATTATAGCTCAGATCCTTTTTGATGAAATGGAAGAATTTCATGTGCTCATATTAACTATCATATGAAATCATATTAAAATCTTTGTCTATTGATTGCACACTTTGGTATCTTGGCAAATCTGAGCACAGTGAGGCATTGTTCAAGAGGTTAAATTACTGTGGTCTGTTTCTCAAGAGCCTTAATATATATATATA
>NW_015537935.1:381465-396422 GCF_001515605.1 Sinocyclocheilus anshuiensis | reverse complement strand
TGTGTTTTTTTCAAGAGCGTTTATATATATATATATATATATATATATATATATATATATATTTCATGAATGAAAAGTTATTATTCACTGAACATTTTGCCATCTACAGGAGTTCTGTCAAACATGTGACATTTGACAAGTGGGGGGGAAAAAAGAGGCTTGGAACAACATGAGGACAAGTAAATTATTTTTAGGTGAAAAATTTCAAAAGTCTCTTGCTCTCTATTTAATCTCAGTGCTGTAGGAGAAACAAACAAACAATCGTATTTGTGATTTTCTTTCCTATTGGAAGCTTCACAGCTAAATTGCTTGCCTTGACAGGTAAAGGATGACGATATTCAAGGAGAAGAAAACACAAGGTGACTTGTTCTATTCACATAGCGTGAAGATTTTGCTTTGATGATGTTCTAATTTAGAGCTGTCTTTTATCTCGACACTGCGGTCGATGTGCAGACTAAAAAATCATTTATTTGCTGAATAAATATTTTAAAGGAAAAAATCTGAGGTTGTTACTCCTCTGAATGTTCGATTCACCCTGAAGTACTTTTCAGTCTTTGAATTTCTTCTTATATTCCTGAAATAAAACAGATTCAAATGCATGTTATTCATAAATCTGGTCACATGAATTGAGCAATCCCTGATGCCCCAGATCAATGCTGTAATATAAGTCTACACATCACATCTGCCCTGGATCCCAATAAAACCACAGCAAGATGATTAGCCCTGATCACCCGTTGGTTTAATCGCCTGACGCTCTCTCGCCATCAGCAAGGCAACTCATAATCAATATTCGCCCAGAAAGCACACCTGCATTCAAGGTTGTGCTCCGAACCCGATTCATTAAAAACACTGTGTTGTGTCCCTGTTGCCTTCATGATGATCTTTCACAGACAGAATACAATAAAAGATCTGAAAGATGAAGCTGTGACCTCAAGTGTAGAAAGTTTTTGACTCTTTTCTTCCCTTTTTGAAAAAAGAAAAAAAAAAAGAGTAAAAATGCATGTGATTTCCCCACCTTTATGACAAGCTACATCTTCAGTTACAGCTTCTTGACATTTTTATTTGATTTCTGCTGTTAACTCTGCCTAATTTTTACCTACTACATTTCCCAAAACAATCAATATACAACAGAACACACTGTGCAATATTGTTTCCCCACAATGCAATGCTGATATTTTATTAATTTATTAATTTATTATTTTACTGCAATGAAGGAACCAGCCATGATTTAAGCGTTGTTTTGTTTTTTCTCTCTTTTACTCCATAGGTAACATTGTCACACAAAATTAGAATAATGGAAAGCACATTTTAAGTTTACATTTAAATAAACTACTGTTTGAATTATGTAATGTACTCTGCCTTACATATTACTATTACACCTACTATAAGTATCTATTTTTCTGTGTATACTGCACATAATTTATTAAGCAGTAAGCCAGTATTCCATTCTGAACATAACCTTTGTCTCATCATTGACTCTAGGGTCTCCTAAAGGAATTGTGAGGATTTCAGATGATTTCAAAGAGGCACAGGGACAATTTCGAGGTTACGTCAGCAGGTGCAGCGCAGGGAGCTGTCTGAAAGAAACTTTCTGATGACTGATAGTTTCAAACAGGACTTCAGAGAGACACCGTTCAAAACTTCATAAACTGCAGCTTTCTCCAGTAAATGAACTTGCCGGTCCCCTGTGCACTGCCCTCTAGCTATAATGCAGCAAACTGTTCTCAGTTTGTTTATGAAGGTTCATATTGCAGTTTATGTATCAGCTTACAGTGCGTTTCACTTTGATGTGCATCACCAGCTTAAATAGCATAAACATGCCAGACCACTGTGATAAAAGAGCGATGGATATCGTCTCAGTTTTAAAATGGATTGACCATCTTTCTGTTTCCGTATCTTTACACAAACAAGTACATTCACACTCATATTTCTAATCGCATTGTGCAAATAACAACAAGGCATTACACATTCAGTTAGACAAAAATTCACATTTATTTATTTTTAAACAAGTGTAGAACTTTACATCCTTTGTAGAGATGGGCTCCTTAACATGTTTATCAGAGATGGGTTTCATAATTATGCTTATGAGGATGAACTACGTCGACCAGTGCTGTAAAATATTCACAAAAGTATCATTTTTAAAGAATAATTTAATAAATAAATAGCCAACCCCAGCTGCAGTAACATGTCTTTAAACAAGAAGGTCCTCCTTCATGCTCAGCTGCGACATTTTTCATGCTTTGCACAGATTTGCACAAAATAAATGTGTGCAAGGCACGGGAACATGAGAATCTACTAAAACGAACTGATCTGAAGCGGCAAAGCCATTTTCATGAACAGGACAGAGGAATGGCGATGTCTTTTGCAGTGTAGCTCATCATAAACACGCTTCAAATCTTTTTACATAGTCATCTCATTTTCAAAATCTCTTCATTTGCTTTATATTTAGGGTTGCTCTTGATTATTTTATAGCAATTTATTTTACACAATCAATACAACAAAATATATTGTTCTATGTTATATCATTACCCTTGACAGTTCCGTGTATGTTTGAGAAAATGTAAGGCCTGGGGTTTGTTTGCTAGTGGTCATATGGGGTTTTGTTGATGATTGTAAAGGGTGTTACAGGACTCCTTGAGTTCAGTCAGGACAATCTCTGCATGTCTTAAGGTCCTGGAAATTCCATTTTTGTATATAATAAAAAAAGACAAGGCAAAACTGCATTCAAAAGAGAAATATGTGAACATATATGTACATCCTTTGAGAAACGTATGCACTGGAACGAGAAAGACTTTTTTTGTTGACTTAATTTTATTTATTTATTTTAAATGTGAAACTGTATTTCTATAACCAGGCCCACACGGAATCTGCAACCGCAGAAAACTGGAGATTTCCTCAAAACTAGAAGGCCCTCATTCACAAAGTTCGACTGTACACTTCATCTGACCCTTGCTTGTTTGCTTATTAAATAATTGTGGCTAATTTGATTACATTCAGCTACCAAAAACAATTAAAAATTGCAAAAAAATGGTTCCCTATTAGTGTTTTCTGTCTTGTTTTCCAGTAAAAATTCTTAAAACATTTTTTTGAACAAAATAGTATACTTGCTGAAATATGTCTTGAATTAAGATGTTACTTAGCCCATTGGTAAATGTTCTTTTCTTTTCTTTATAACCAGGCCCACACGGAATCTGCAACCGCAGAAAACTGGAGATTTCCTCAAAACTAGAAGGCCCTCATTCACAAAGTTCGACTGTACACTTCATCTGACCCTTGCTTGTTTGCTTATTAAATAATTGTGGCTAATTTGATTACATTCAGCTACCAAAAACAATTAAAAATTGCAAAAAAATGGTTCCCTATTAGTGTTTTCTGTCTTGTTTTCCAGTAAAAATTCTTAAAACATTTTTTTGAACAAAATAGTATACTTGCTGAAATATGTCTTGAATTAAGATGGTAAATGTTCTTTTCTTTTCTATTCTTTTCTTTTCTTTTCTTTTCTTTTCTTTTCTTTTCTTTTCTTTTCTTTTCAGCATTTACCTTAACTCTTGTGCTTTGCTGAAAATCCTGTACCTAATGTGGTGTTGCCAGCCATTTAAGAATTGTTTACAAATGTCTTGTTATGCTATATTATCACCAAATCTTGGATTCAATCTTTCTGTCCACTTGTTTTCTTTCAGTTGGTACAGATTTTGTATTTCTTTTTGTAACTGAATGATTGTAGACTTCATTGATCTGAGTTGCCAAGTCCGTGCTTACTTTTATACTGTTGCCGTGGTTTTTTTTTGTCTGTGGGTTAAAGCAAAATTCCTTGCCCCCCTGGAATGTGATTTCGATCAAGTATGACCTCCATGGAACACAATTTTAGTGTAATTTTGATTGCCAATTTCCGCTATTGGGCTTGTTTTGGCCATGATTGGGCTAGTTTTGTTACGAAGACCCTGGCTTATGCACCTCAGTTTTTGAATGAAAAGCATTCTTTTTGGATGATTTTCATTCAAAACCTGTGCTAATTGAAAGAACACATTTTAATAAAAAATATTTGGTGATAATATAGCATAATGGCATAACATAGCATTTTTGACCGGGAATATTTTTTTATACCCCCAATGGGATAAAAAAAATACAAATAATAATTCAACATTTTTTTTTTACAAAAATCTTAATATCAGGTTTTATGCATTTTTGCTGTTCAAGTAAATGCATTTTTGTAAAGATATCTTTACCAAAAACAAGGCATAAGCTTTGTGTGACATTTCATGAGTGACAACTTTCCACTGCAAATTTCCACCTAAAATCAGCACAGAAAATACGATTAAAAGTCTGCAGATTCCGTCTGGGCCTGCCTGTAACTCGTTGGACAGCAGCGGTACATCTCCATTATGTGTGCAGTTATGTGGGAGGCTAAAAAAGGAAGACCACTCTGCCATCGGTGGATGGGCGGGGCTGTGTACATGGTGGGCGGTGCTTACAGTTTGTTTTAAAGGCTTGTGACCAGCTGCATTTGTCCCTCTCGTACGTACCCCTCGGGGACACAAGCGTCTTTAGAGACGGGGATGATGAGGCCCTCGCTACTGTCTCTGCTCATCTGATAATACGCGTGCAGCTGCTGGCCTGACCCCAGGTTGGGCATGCTTTTATAGTAAACGTCTTCGCTCGGACTGTGTTTGGATGGCGAGAGGTCCTGGCCGACGTCTAGACTGCTCTCCGAGAATGGCGAGTCTCTGAGGTTTGGCATGCTGGTGTACACCGAGTCTCTGTTGGGGGAGGGCAGGGCGGTTTCGGCTGGAGGCGGGAGCTGGCCGATATAGCTGTGGGGATGCGACTGCCCTCCATCCGTGTCGGCCCTCCCTCTCTCCTGCGTGTGGTACAGGAGCGAATGAGTTCGCTGGGGGATGAGGGGGGCTTCGAGCGTGCGGGGATGCGTGTGGTGCAGCCCCATACCGTCCATCTCGCTGTCGCCACCCACCTGCACAAGGGACGACGTCTCTGCGACCACAGGCTCCTCCTCTCTGCTGATCCCCACCCCCTTTTTGGTGTTGATCCGGGACTCGGCGGCCCTGAGGTTGTTGTGCACAAGCTCAGAGATGATCATCTTCTCGAAGGCTGTGTCATTGAGACTGAGCCCGCAATCCACCACCTGCACACCGTCGCTGTAGTTATGAAGTGAGTAGCTGTTATTAAAGTTGCCGTTGAGTGGTAGAGTCCCGAACGTGTTCGTATCTCTGCCGCTGGTCACCGAGTGTCCTGCAACAACACAAGAGGATGAAAAACATTAGGTTGTCCGCTCTCGCAAAATCTGAGAACTATATCACAATGTTTAATGCTGTTTAGGACCTGCATTTGAGTCGGATCCATAAATGCTAACATTTTTAGAACATCGGAACAAATCGGAAATGTTTAGTCTGCGCATGCAGAATTGTAAGGTTCTGTTAAGAAAAATGGAAACTATATTATCGTCCAATGATATATTAAAAGTTGGACCTTTGGTGAGCATACATACAGTATACTCACATTAAACAATATATACTATTTAGCAAATCTTGGCTGTGCGATTGTTTATATTGTCGAAAATTGTAAACTGTTTTATCGAACAGCTCTATATATAAAGTTGGATGCATATTATATCCATTATATATTAATATTATGGATATAATTATATCCATTATACATTGTAAACCAATGTATACTATATAGTAAATGTCAACTGCCAGATTTTTTTTTTAATTCATCGCAAAATGGATCTATATTATCACCCAGTTCTATATATAAAGTTGGATATACTTGCATAGGCCGACAGATATTATATAGCATATCCTAACGGCAAAATGCAAACTATATTGCCGCCCAGCTCTAAACTAATAAATGTAACTATTAGGCAAGATATGAAGATGTTATAAACATTAACATCATGATTTTCTGTAAAGCTGTTTTGAAACAATATGTAGTGTGAAAAGTGCTATAAAAATACATTTGAATTGACTTAAGTGACGAATTTACTAAATAGCTGAAACGACTTTCAGCGTGAAATCATGCATTATTTGTATTTTTACAGTAAAGTGCCTGGATCACAGTTCTACAGCCCCAGCAAAGTACGCCAGATCGCAGTAGTCTTCTACATCTAGGTGTACCTGACCTAATTTGCATAATTTCCTTACTGAATCCACAGGCGCAGGCACATTTCATTCTTTGTGAATTCTCCACAGTTCTGAATTTTTCCCCAATCACCCATTTTTGAACAATTCACAATGACCAATTTCAGAACACTGGTTTCAACCACATCCCAAACAACATTAAAATCATTCTGTAGGCTTCAAACATCACAGACACAAATGAAAGAGCGGCACAGATGTGTATTCACAGATGAAAGAGCGGTGACAGTCACAGAATTCATCAACATCAGCTTGATTTGAAGCAGTTAAGGCGGTGGGGGTGAAGGGTTTGAAAGAAACAGAAAACAAAAAAAATTAGAAGGAAACACACACACAGCCATTTCTCACACTACAGAGAGCCAATGAAAGCGAAAGCATCCAACAGACAGGAGAGAGAAAACTCACTCTGAACAACTCACATCAAGTCTGTCTGTTCAGGCCAGCAGACCTGAGTGCTGCTGATGAACAAAAAGAACACAAAACAAAAAGGAAAATGATTTATTGTAAAACATGATGAGATATCACTAACAGAAAAAGGTGAAAAAACAAAAAAACTAATTACAACGTTAGCGCAAGCAAAGAACTTAGCAAATTAAATTAACGTCAAAATTAAGGCCTTTTCCCTCCGTTAAATGTCACAGTTGGGTTTGTTTGCTGTACTGGACTTTATGTGGTAATTGGAGTTCATTTGCGCGCCGGTGGATGAGTGGCTGTCTGCATGAGCTACGATAATCTCTAACTGCATCTTACGAGAGCCCACCGGTGGGCGGCTCGGACACAGCCATTCTCTGAGCCTCTCCACAGAAATGACAAGACAAAGGAAGGAGATGGCAGATGGGAACAGAAGAGGGACAGTAATTTGAGGAAAGGGAGTTTAAGAGAGATTTCTGCTGGATATTGAGACGGAAGGGCTAAAGAAACACGAGGGCTTTTCTCTGACAGAATTCATCACTAAACTGGTAAACAGACAGATAGAGGTGTTTCACCGGAGGAGGGTAACAACGAATATACTGGGGACACTACATATACACTATGGAAGCCCGTTTCCACCATGGGGTAAAAAAAAAAAAAAAGTCAAAGTCACAATTCTGACATTTTCTTACAATTGTAAACCCGCAATTGCGAGATAAAAGTCTTAATTTTTATTTCTTTATTTATCAGAAACAAGCTTCCATAATCTGGACATTTTAGCTAAAAAAAAAAAAATATATATATATATATATATATATATACACTCTAAAAAATGCTGTAGTAACTCAACCGCTGGGTCAAAACAGCCCAATTGCTGGGTTTGTCCCTATTTAACCCAGCACTGGGTTGTATTTAACCCAGCATTTTTTAGAGTGTATATTTAACATCAAAATAGATTCTGATACAGAAAAAAAGTGAAAACATAAAACAAATAACTTGTTTAAAATAATAAGACTATAACTTAAATGACAAAAATGATAACAAAAGTATTTGGACACTTTCTGGTTTTAGTGGAACATATAGCTTATGTGATGAACTAGGATATTTTGCAAGGACACCTGTGTAAACTTGAGAGGTTCCGACTTTAAACATCCGCTAAAAAAAACAACACAGTTTTGAATTTAATTTTCAGAAAGCATCTGAATCTCAGTTTCATGACTGGATGAGCCGCAGTAGAAGCTGTTGTAACATGCAGTTAAACATTCAAATTTAACTGCAAACTATGTGCTTTTCATATTGAAGGGACTGGCTTCAACATCTGTAGCATTTCAGCTTTAAACTGAGGAGAAAGTATTTGGATAAATCCAACCCAAACGAGACTGTTTAACAAAGAGAGAAGGCGACTGATTTTAATACAATCTCCATTCAGAATGATGTGTGTACATTTTAGAAATCTCAATTGTGTGTGCAATGTGCATGCATCGTGCCAACATCCCAAAGTTGTAAAATGCAGAGGTGATGAAAGTATTGTTTCACTGAGAGCAACATTTCCTCACTGTAATGATTTTGAACCATGTGCTGACAATATGTGGATGG
Source organism: Sinocyclocheilus anshuiensis (assembly GCF_001515605.1). Classification (NCBI taxonomy): domain Eukaryota; kingdom Metazoa; phylum Chordata; class Actinopteri; order Cypriniformes; family Cyprinidae; genus Sinocyclocheilus; species Sinocyclocheilus anshuiensis. Next base: position 388,263 of record NW_015537935.1, on the reverse strand, counting down.
TCTGTTGATGGCCAGAGAGTTAAATTATGGTAAAACAATTACATTTGATGGGCAAATTTAAAACTGATTGCATACTTGTCTCTCTGTAGGTCACTGAGTGTGTGCAGGAAGGGGAAAAAGAAAACAAGACTCAAAGCGTTAACAGTGTCATGTCACTCAAAAAAAAAAAAAATATATATATAAAATATATTGCTTAAATATAAATATGACATAAAAAAATAAATAAGATAAATATGCGTGCATAAAAAAAAAAAATGTAAAAAAATCTTGTGAGCATCACAATGGCTTCATAGTGAAGAAAAATTGCTTTACTCTGTGTTGTAAATCCACACAGTGAGAACTACAGTTTTAGTCTAATATATAATTTCTGAGCACAGAGGGGCTGATACTACCTAGTACTCTGATAATACTCATAGTACCACACAGTATCACTTCAGCAGAATGGCTAAAAGGAGTGTCGTGGATTAGTCGTCACACCTGGAGAGTGAAAGACTGGCACCGTTGGTGTGTTACATACGATAGTTTCAGCCAGTAAGGTGTTGTAGGGGTTATTAGTGCCTTGTGGTCTCAGAAGAGGGTTAGTAAGAAGATAATTGCCCGTCATTCCTGAAGCAACAAAAACAAGAGGACAAATAAGATTATGACCTCTAAGATGTCTATTTAAAGACATACAGTAGTGATGAGTAGTGTTTCATCTGGAAGCATGTTTATTTTTATTTTATTATTATTATTATTTTAATTACCTAGCTGCATATTTATGCAATTTAATTGGTAATATTAAATCAAATTAATTTCAAGAAATGATCACATTAACAATTTTAAATGTTAACAATATCTGTCAATGATATCCTCCATTGAAAATGAATGGGTGAATTTTTGCAAATGGCAAAAACAAACAAAAAAACAAACAAACAAAAAACTAACAAAAGAGTATTTTAAATGTAACTACTGGGCACAGCTTCTTACTTTTTAACCAAGATCTTGAATTAGTATGTGATAAAAATTAAAATGATAAATTATAAACTTATTTTGTCCATATTATTATTTTTTTCTTTCTCACAATGCTGTGATATCAATATTGTAAACAAAAACAGTCATTGTTGTTATCGTTTCTGAACTGAGACACTGAAGCACGGAAAGACAATTTTATTTATTTTTTTTTTTTTTGCACCTTTGTGTTTTGTGCTTCAACGCATGCATTAAAAGCATGCTGAGTGTTTTAGAGCAAGCCAAAGCAAACGGCTCTGAATAATACAACCTTACCGCAGGTCAGCTAGAGTTGAACATCATCTTCTCATCACATGCATTTCAGCCCTGGCTAAATAATAAATGACAGTTTTTTTCTAAATCCTTGAAATAGCTGACCGAAGGCATATTTTCTACTGACTCACTACTGTAGCTGTGTAAAACAGGCCCAAAAGGGGCTTGTCTGGCTTCTTGCTGTTTATGTCTCCTGAGATGAAAGAGGACTCTGACTGTTTTCTGACTGTGTCGTTCCACATTCTTCTGATTCGACTCTGTTAGATGAACAAATGAAACAATGATCACAATCTTCAGGAGAAAAAAATTGCATGTTCCATCTTTTTTTTCTTTTTCTGATATGTACAGTGGCCCCAACAATAATTTGGATGCCTTTGGACACTTCAGTCGTACTTATCTGATGCAATGACATTCATACATTTCTCACAAAATATCAAAGCAAGTGGCATCTAGAAGCAATACAGTGTGCAGGACCCACTGAGACACATTTGGCAGTAGTTTCCACGCTGCCAAAAAGTCTACTAAGGGAATCAGTCTCTCGAGACTGATCTCTGGTGTAATAGGAGCAGCCAGCTCAGTGCCCTGTAACGGCGAACCGGCAGGAAACAACCGAACCTGCTGCTCTAGAGACCTCCCTCGCCCCCGTGTCTCGACACGGGGGAGCACGCGAGGCCACGCTCTGTTTTTGGGTACCCCTGTATGTGGAGCTGGTACCCGGAGGAGGCTGCAACCTGTCGACGACGGAGTTGACAGCGTCGCCGAACAGGTCAGAAGGCGCAAGCGGGGCGTCCATTAGGCAGACCTTGTGTCTCTCTTTTATGTCTGACAAGGTCAGCCATAGATGCTAGGGCGTTCCCCTAGCGTTTTCGACGCAGCTCGAGTTCCTGAAGAGGAACTGGTCTGAGTAGATCTGAAATCTATTTAAAATGCTTAATGATTTAAATAATAAATATGTAGGCAGTAAACATTTCCTAAAATTGCATAAGCTCCTGTTCTACTCTTATACTGTTACAGTATATGATTTGTCTGTTGTTATTTAACTAAATTGTCAAAATGCATACTTTACATAGGATATTTGACACAACACTTTTAAGAAAATAAATAGTTAAAAATGATATTCAATGCATAGTCTATATAAATGTTGTGTTTTCCATTTATGTGACTTAATATAATGGATGATGCATCATCATCATCATCATCATCATGTATACTCTAAACATTTATAAAGTAAAATTCATACAGTTTTTTTTTTTTTAATGACATTATTTTCACATTACAACTATAAACCAGTATGAAAAATATTTACAACACAAATGCTACATATGATATCATAATACAGTTTAGAAAGTAAATATTATAGTATACCAGGCCCCTATCTAAACATTGCATATCATACACAACTATTTATATGATTCACTATAATATAATACAATCTATCATAAATACGTTCAAATGAAATCTCTCAAATCTGTCTGCAAAAACAAGAAGAAAAAAAAAAACATACATAAAAGATCTGTGCCTGTGTGTGTGTGCGCACTGGAGCAGATGGAAGCACTCACAGAGTTTCATTTCATTCCAATCTGAAATGTGTCGCATTAAAAGCTGTCGAAATGAAAACAATGGAAATTGGGTCAGTAGTGTTTGTACCTGAGTTCCAGAGGAATAGCGAGCGCTTGTCCGTGTTGTTGAGGTCTTTGTGGAGCTGTGTGAGCTCTCTGTCGTGATCCCGCTACAGCAGTACGTGTGTCGGAGGCATTTGCTGTACTCTCTCCGAACCTGCAGTTCAAAGGAATGCTTTTTTTTCTCTCTTTTCAAGTGAACTTTTTAACATGCGCTTCTCGTTAAAATCGAGTGCTGCCGCAGCTCGGGTGGAACAATATATTTCAGGATGCACTTACTTTCTTCTGAAGCAGGCAGTGGAAGGTGAAGATAAACATGCCCTGGAACGTGTTGAAGATGGTGAAGAGGTACGCTAAGACAACGGACGACTCGCTGATGAAGAACAACCCAAATGACCAGGTCAGGCCCAAGAGACACAGCAGAACAAAGCCGCCCATGACCCACGACCTTCGAGAGCACATAAAAGAGAAACAATGAGGCATGAGAGAGGGACGTTTCCTTCAGCAAAGAGCAGAAATCATTACAGCATCACAATCTCAGCAAAACAATACAAATCAAACACAGGTTCTGAAAATCATTTGGACTGACATCTTGGGCACAAGTAGATGGGAAATGCAGTGGAACATATCATTGAGAGGTTAATCAATTCCATATGGAAGCGGGATTGTCGTAAAGAAGGTTTAATCAGTTTTGCGGCAGTGGAGTGTGGAGATATTTTCGCATGCCACTATACTGGGTATAGACGCATGATACTGGGCTGCATTCAGACGGAGGGGAAAGAGAAAGAGCAGTAATCATCTCTGATTGGTCCGTTTTAGTGGAGGAGGCGCTGACAACAGGTCTCGGCTGGCTAAGGAACCAAAGAGATAGAGCTTGTTTTCATCAGAGGAGAGATGAAACAATAAACCAACATATGAGGATTTGAAGGCATGAGGAATAGGATGGCTTTACGGTATAAAGATTTGTATTTATTTATTTATTTATTTTGAGGGTAAGGGTGCATTGAGATCTATAAATGATGGGTATAATGGATGGAGCTAAGGATGCATTGATTTTAAAATTCTATCCGATGCGAATAAGCTGATCTTTTTCTTCTTTTTTTTTTCTTCCAAGTTATGGCACATAACTGATAAATGGCTAATATTAAAATACTATTGTGTCTAAAAATAAATAAATAGCTAAAAAAATACATAACACTATATGAATAATTTGTAAAACAGTACTATACAATAGAAACTAATAATACCTAAATAATACCTACTTTAAAACCGTGAATTTTGACAAGATTATAAGGCACAGTATAAAAGACGGATTTGCATTTTTAGACAGACAGACAGACAGACAGACAGACAGACGATAGATAGATACATAGATAGATAGATAGATAGATAGATTATAGACAGACAGACATAGATACATAGATAGATAGATAGATAGATAGATTATAGACAGACAGACAAACAGATTAGATAGACAGATTAGATAGATAGATAGATAGATAGATGATAGATAGATAGATAGATTAACTTTAAGTGAGTGCTATGAGAGTAAAGTTAATCTAAATGATTAACATTTAATAACATATATGTGACAATTAGCATGCACAGTTAAATATGCAATACTGGCTAACATATACAATATGGACTGTACGTAAATAATATCCGTGGCCAGGAGAATACATAGTCAATTTGTTAAAATATACTGAGGTCACGGCTCGCTGGACGACCCTTGATTTAAAGTGTAACATAACAAATTTGAAATCGGTTTAATCAGGTGAACTTCGTATTTTCAGATCCGAGTCCTATCAAAACCTGAATGAATTAATAATAATTAATTCCCTTACAAATTTAAGTAGTCAAGTTATCTACAGGAGGTCTGAAAGTTCGAGGGTAGGAATAACATGAAGGGTGAGGAGGAGGAGGGTAGAAAAGGTTGAAGGATTTAAGGATATGAGGGTATGAAGTTAAGATGTACAGCAATTTAATACGGTCCAGGTGGAATAAAACTTAAGAAACCAGTTAAGCCATAGACAGACAAACAGACAGACAGACAGACAGTGTGCATGAGCAGCACAGAGAGACAGCGCTTCTGGAAGAGCCCAGCAAACAGACAATAAAATGACAAGGGGAGCAACCATGAGGCTGTGGCACAGACGTCTAGCTAACGCTCTTACTTGATAAATGGTTTATTATCTTCATAGCTAGAGAGCATGGCCAGCAGAGGAGAGAGACAACATTAGATCAGGCAAATCAGTTGGATTAGCATTAAAGTCCAAATGTAAGAATTCTGAAGTTCAAAAATCAAATAAAGCTGGACAAAAAACGAGTTAGGTTCTGTTGTTGTCCTCAGCTGTGACAAGACAAAAATTCCTGAATAAATGCAGCTGTCCAGGTTATGAATTCTTAAAGACAACATGAAACTGCACCACAATGTATTTAACTTCTGTAATAATTACAGATACATTTTTATTATTGATTAAACTCCATAAAGCTACATATTAAACATCAAATATCTTCCATTTGGTTGTTTTGCATCACAAAGCAGTATAATTTTGGTGAAAATTAATTCTCACTGGGATCTTTGTATCTGGTTAGGACAAGGTTTTAGTCGATTATTATTAATATGGTCACATAAGCAGAAACAAAATGTTATTTCAGAGGAAGAAAATGTATATATATTTCTTTAGAATAACTTGTACAATAGTGGACATTTATTAAGAAAGTAAATAGGGTCCATTTTGATTTCATGTCGTCTTTAACACACTTGATTATTACATGACAGGACTTTTCATAAAACTTTACCGCCACTGTAAATTTTCTTTCTTTTTTTCTACACAGACTGCCAAGTATATTTAATTTTCCCATGCTGCTTTGCCTTATGCCGATTTCTAAAGAGCCTAAAGATGGTTCTCTCAGGCCAAATGTGCCAGTACTTTGCCGTTTTACACTATTTAATGCGGCAATAATGTTTTATGAGCGACATAAGTTACGGGTGTACGGTGAATCTTACCCAGGCAAATCAGAATTATAATAGCCATCACAGACGCGATAATTACTGGTTTGGGTAAGAGAACAGAGAGAGGACAGAGAAAGAGAAAGAAAGGAGAGAGAAAAAAAAACAAGGGGAAATGGGAAATAGAGAAATGAAACGAAATGCTGCAGATTAGCTTTCTGAACATGCAACATGCTGCAATGAGCCCAGAGTTTAGCGGATTGATTCCTCTTGCCCTGTGGTGATGGGTGGAGAGAAATCTAGACAACATACAGCCTACACAACGCCTGTGAGCAACATATTTTTCAAGCGTGCTATTCATGTCTATATCATTGTTAAATCTAATAAAATATGCATATTTACCCAATGGCTGTGTGTTAAGTTTGAAAGATCACATTAAATGCAATCAGTGTCGTATATCAAATCCAAAACATATAAAGGCTCTTTCCATGAACAGGGTCCAAGGGTTACAGAAACTTTTGTTACCAAAATTGGGGACTTGGCTAAAGCTTTAAATTCTGATTTGTGAAAAAATCCACACAGACTAACCATGCACAATACTAAACATATACGAATACATTTTTAAACATGAAAGTTTGGTATGTGTTAACATTAGGTAATATACGGTGAACCAACACGAACAAACAACGGACAATTATATTTTAACTAACTAACAAAATCTAGCAATGAGTAATACATTTTTAAAACATTTATTAAACTTGGTTTATGTTAGATAATGCATGCATTGAAATCTTATTGTAAAGTGTTATCCCCCAAACACACACACACACACACACACACACACACACACACACACACACACACACACACACAGCAGGGATCAAACGCAGCACAGTGAGAAAGACAGATTTGATCTTAAAGAGCTTTAAATTCCGCTCTTATATGATTCTTTTATGAATCAGGTTA
>NW_015537935.1:361639-381370 GCF_001515605.1 Sinocyclocheilus anshuiensis | reverse complement strand
ACATATATATATATATATATATATATATATATATCTTAATCTATATTGTAACCTATTTTAATCATAACCTTGTTTTTTTTGTAATATATATAAAAATCTGGTTGTAACAGGGTTGTGTGCAAAATATGATACATAGCTAATTATTATTATTATACAAAACCTAACAAACCTTTAAAGCATAACATATAAAGAAATATGTTTTTCAAGCTAGCACAATTTCAAAACAATAGAAAATATGTCATACACTATCAAATATAACCAGTAAGACATGCATTGCCATGCCAGCAAAAAAACAAAACAAAAGAGTTGTGTGGTCAGCCAGCACAGAAACCGCTACAGAAAGAGATATCCCTCTTTGCAACAGGAAACACATGGAAGTGCTTTGACTGCGCTGTCTTCACACACACACACACACACACATCTGAATTCACTCTGCAGGCAGACTCTGAATACAGGGGTTTGTTCCAAAAAGAGTTTTGTGGTCATTGTAAAGGAGGAACAGCGCTGAGCCTGTCTCAATCATTACGTGCCTCTCTGGCCATCACTCACATTAATAGATGACGTGCACCTGAAGAGAATAACATCTGTCTGGAGTCCATCTGAATCCCTTTAGTCGACACACTTAAATTCATCCAAGCAAAAAACGACAGTTTTGTAGATGCTACATACAGTGTAACCAGGAAGCAATGTCTGTTCCTGTTCTAAATGTTAGATTAGGAATGCAGCTTCTTCTTAGTGTGTGGCGGCACACTTCGACTCCACATGAGCTGAAATATCATGGGGGAAATAACGTGACTTACTTGATGTGCTCCAGCCGGCTGGAATCAGGTTTCAGCGATGTAGAGTGTTTCATCATTTTGTACATCGTGATGAGCAGGAAGATGAGATTGAGCTGTGCGAAAGCAAAAGACCTTTGTTAATAAACAAAAACGAAACTTAAAAGATTAGATAAGTGAAGCTTTATTAGGAGAATTAATTGAAAACAGCCATCTAAGCATCCCTTCAGCCAGTGCCTAATACAATAACCAGCTGGCATATTGCGAGACAAAGCCAAGATGACTGGCGCCAAATACAGTGTCGCTATATATCAATAAAAGAATACAAAAAAGCAATAAAACCGTTTGACTGCAGAATGAAAACACAAATAGTTTAGAGAAGCTCAGAGACCACACATGGAGAAATGGATATTTGAGATAAAGGAGGAGAAAAAAAAAAAAAGAAAAAAAAAAAAGATATAACTTTAAGGAATATTCCGGGATATTTCATATACAAACATCTATGGACCGCAATTGTGGCAACACATCAGAGGGAAAACATCCCTCAGTCTGTGAAAATGAACAGAAAATGCATATTTACAGTGTTACACTGTATTAATTTTAGCAGGGAATCATTCAGCATTGCAAACAAACATATAAAATACACTACAACCAAACTAATGCGAAAGTAAATCATAGCATTACACATGGCATCATGGGACTCATGTGTTTATAATTTTGACTGATTGCATGGTGTATTTACTGTTAACATATTTGTGTTTGTTTTAACAAACTTATAGACACAGATATTATCCATATATTAGGCTATTCAATAAAATATATATAAATGTTATTTAATATCCTCAGATATTACATTAGTTAAGACATAAATTATATTTAAATAGCAAATAACCTAAATATGTTTTGCTCAGTGTAAAAGTAATTATCAAAAATGTCCAAAGTGCTCAGAATGTTAAATATATAGAATGGAAAATGATTTCAAATTCCATCCAATTATTTAGGGGAGCAAATAATCTTTCATAGATCTGATTCATATGAAAAGTAAAAACTATTTTGAAAGCAATGCATTTTTTTTTTCATTTATTGACACAAATGCAAAAAGTAGCTAACTGAAATGATTTTTTTCCTAGTAAATATGATTAACAATTGCTCTCTAGGATTGAAATGTAAGTGTACTTGCTGATTTTTGCTAAGTGAAAAAAAAAAGTAAAAAAAAAAATCAGTGTTCAGAGTCTTTTATCTACAAATCTAAACAAAAACACATTCTGTGCTTTAAAAATTGTGTCCATTTACAATAGATACACAATCGATCTCTTCCATCCAATTATTTAGGGGAGCAAATAATCTTTCATAGATCTGATTCATATGAAAAGTAAAAACTATTTTGAAAGCAATGCATTTTTTTTTTCATTTATTGACACAAATGCAAAAAGTAGCTAACTGAAATGATTTTTTTCCTAGTAAATATGATTAACAATTGCTCTCTAGGATTGAAATGTAAGTGTACTTGCTGATTTTTGCTAAGTGAAAAAAAAAAGTTAAAAAAAAAATCAGTGTTCAGAGTCTTTTATCTACAAATCTAAACAAAAACACATTCTGTGCTTTAAAAATTGTATCCATTTACAATAGATACACAATCGATCTCCTGCACATCTGTTTCATTTGCAATGTTAAAACATTCATGGACATCGAAGTCACACACTCATACACACAGCGCGAGAGGGACCTTGTAAAAACCTTAAGTAATGCATTGGTCATACTTTATCACGTACTGTGTAAAATGACTTCCCAATAGCTACAACTATGTGGGACAACTATGTGGTGACGGAACATTTTCTGGTCTAATCCATTTTCTGGAGCACAGACAGGTGAGGACGTAGCAGTCTATCATTTGCGGCTGCTCTTGTAAGTGGCGGTGTCACCAGCTCAAACAAGCTCTTCAGTTCGGCTCCTTGTTCGGGCGCACAAGCTCATCATTCTGCCATCAAAACAGCGATGGCGATCAATAACGTGCTGCTCATGCAATCAAGCGCCACGGTTTCTCAGAGACATCACGGCGAGAGAGAGAAAGAGAGAGAGAGAGAGGGGAGGGGGTGGCGGGGTTATGCCTGTTTTTGCGGCCCTTGTGCCTGAATTTATGAGCACAGAGCTATAAAAGGCCTCTCACGCCGCCAGAGCACTGACAGTGATCTGATGAGACAAGAGGAAGTAAGGACGCTCAGCAGAGGGAGTGGTAACCTAGCAAAGCAGCCACTACACTCCTAAAGCTCCTTGTTCCTGCCTGTCCCATGGGCTTCCTCTGCTCCGAAAAGAGCTTTTCCTGAACAAACCCTACCATCCCTGAATCGCTAGCCAAGCAGAAGACCTCAACTCTACTGGAGAAAGCTGGATGCGTGTGTTGTGTGTGTGCGTCTTGAACTCCGATTGAACCAGATTAAATATTTAAGGTGCAGATGGAACTGTCTGCATGATGCAAACGTGTCACAGTCCAAGCGTGTTTTAACGTCATTCACACGCACTAATGGTTCCCGACCACTCATTTGCTCAGTGTCCTGGTTTTCATGGATCTTATATGCCTGGTGCCACAGAGCTGAGCAACATCTTTTCCACCAAATGCGGTGGAGGCTGTCCTGCCTAAGCCAGTGCTCGGCTGGTGGATGTGCAAACTTCTCTCAGTATCAGTGCCTTCATTTTCCACCACGTTTTCTCTGACTTGAGAGCCATATGATGATGTAACAAACTATATTACTTTCTAACCTGTTTATAAACAAAGCAATTAGGTACTTTTTTGCCAGCTGTTATGAGATTTAATCTTACTCTGAGTCTTTATTCCATTACAAGCTGCTTTTGATGCAACGGTCGTAATAAAATTCACATTAAAGTAAATTAATTTGTAAATTAAATTATTTTAGAACAAAACAAAAACAGTACAGAACAAGAACAGAACAAACCAGAACAAAAATAAAAGTATGAATGAAAAAAAAATTATGTTGCATTAGCATGCCAGGCAGGGGCGTAGCCATCATTTCAGAAGTGAGGGGGACACATACATATTATATATATATATATATATGTATGTGTATATATACTACCAGTCAAAAGTTTTTGAACAGTAAGATTGTTCATGTTTTTTAAAGAAGTCTCTTCTGTTCACCAAGCCTGAATTTATTTGATCCAAAGTACAGCAAAACAGTAAAAAAATGTAAATATTTTTACTAGGCTATTTCAAACTTAGCGCCACTCACAAGACGTTTCACTTTGAAAGTGTCACAAAACGCACAAGAAATGTTGCCACAGATATGTGTTTCCATTGAACCTGGGTTAAAGATAGTGTTGCTTGTTAAAATAGACATCAGCACTCATGTTGTTGGAGACCAGAATGTATTAACAGCAAATGTAAAGCCAATATTTCTGGCTCAGAATCGACTTTTCTGTGGTAGAAAACTGTGCAAAACACTTGCATATAAGACACCGTCTCAGGCACCCTATTGGTGGAAAAAGGGACTTGATTAGCTGTGAAATTCACGGAGCTCTACATCGCTGTAGCATCGGGCATGAGGAATCTGAAAATAGATGTAGAATAATGAGAACCACAATGGGCTTCATCTAATTGAACAGGATCACACTATTCTTTCCCTCTGCACGGCGGAATGGGTGAAACTCTGAATAATGAGACTCGCTCTGGCTCTCTCATTGACAAGGACAAAGCCAATCTGCTGAGAATCAGGGGTCAGAGGTTGGGGGAAACCTTGGTCTCGTGTTCCCCTGAGAGTCTCTGGTCTTTGTGCTTTATCTAGCATTGTCAAGCAGCCTGAGGACTACGAGTCCTGCTTGCTGTCCGAGCAGAGCACGCAACAATAAATCAGCTTCATAAGCGGTCACAAGCTTCCTGCCGCTGATGACTGGAACACGTATTCTGATTATCAGCAACACCGCAAACACATACATCACGCCTCATGCAGCACTGCAGTGGCTAAACGAGCAGATCTCTGGGTTTGTAGGACTCCCTCTAAGAGCGGTGGCAAAAATGTGCATTGTTTGCAGTATCTCGTGGCCTGTCAGCCTCTTTAAAATCAGTTTGACATGTTGAGAAGAGGGATATGTTATACTCCATTTATAACTATACAACAGCAGTTTGATCATTCTTTATAAATATTACACATTCAGCTTTTATGACCTTATTTTAATTGCGAGCATACATCCAATAGTTGTACCTAAATTTGACATTCCACAGAATTATTAACTAGTCAAGGTAAAATTTTAATAGAAATGTTACAAATGACAAGAATTCAAATATCTACAGTCACAGCAAATCACATTTTCACAAGCAAATCACAAGTAAATGTTCAATTTCAATGTTCACAGTAATAATTATATTTAAATTGGTTTGAAATTTTGATTTGTTTTTTTCTATGTCTGCTTTTGCATTTACTCTATGGTTAGGATGTCACGTGACAGATTCCATTTAATGGAAATGCTACATTTATGAATTTTTTAAAATATTTAAATAATCTCTAGATCATTTCATAGCATTTGATTATTAAAAGCAGATGTATATGTTTCAGCCACTCCTCTCCAATTGTTTCAGGCCACTTCTCTAATTGCCTTCTTTATTTTATTGCAGCACAAACCAGTGTTTGAACCACCTGTGTGTCTCTAAATCTGTTTTCAACTAAAAGTCTTTCCAATAAACAGAGCTTCCATCACTGTGGAAGATCAACTGGTCTGTTTACATAAGTATAAAGGATATAATAAAGTCAACCCTCCACAAACATCTCCTCTTGTCCTTCCATTTTCAGGAAGACGATTTGTTTTTTCATCCAGAGTTTAGAAGGCAAACAAACAGCCAGACAGATGTGAATACCACCTGCTAGACTCATCTATATCTTTGTCTCTCTAAGGCCTACTTCCTCTTAACCTCCCCAATCTAGTCCGAGGCTCTAATCTCTTTGTTCACAAATAACAGCACGCTTAAACTGCAGCTGTGTCAATCCCGTGTGCCATATGACCGGCATCTCACGGCAAACAAACTCTGTAGTGTCATCAGCTACCTCCTTAAAAGGTTGAACCATGACAATATACGTTTTTGATTTGTATTATTTGACATTGCCGTTTCTTCTATCCACATCCCGAGGGGTTGTCTCGACCCCGTAGCTTGAAAGCGCCCTGCTGAGTATCATTTGAGGATAATGTTGTGCTCTGATGCCACGCTGTAAAAGCTGTATCAAAACGATCCCTGAGAAAGAAAAAAAAAGCCTTAAGAGCAGCATTTCCGAACCTCTCTGCAAACCGCATTGACTGGGTCTGCTGAGACTGAACCGATCTAAGCAGAAATCAATGGGCTGCAATCTGTTGAATAAGACTGAAGAAACACAGGCAGCTCGATGTTTTTGCACGGGAGGATTTTGTCAATTACTCTTTAAACTCTGAAACACGGTCTTGCACTGCACAGAAACATTCTCCTTTTTGTTCTTTCACCTGACGCATGTACATGCCATATACAATCTTAAGCCATGTGAAGGTCAGTAGATACTGAACGCACCATAATAATGAAGGTGACGGGCCCGATGAAACTCCAGATGAAGTGATTGTCCATCCTGAGCCAGCATCTGCAAAGATAACACAAGTTGCGCAGTTTATAGAAAACATGTCTAAGTCATCCTGTTACTTTAGACAAAAACGAGATTTCTAACATGTTCTTTAACAAATGGTGCTTGCCTACACTTTCTCGATACAAAATTGGCCCACCGGGTGAAAATTGGAGGGCTGATCAACTATCGAGCGAAATTCTCTTTTAACTGTTTCTGATTGTGTTAGAAGTTGACGTAAAGATAATGGCATGGGCACTACTTATTGCCATCACTTGATATCAATTTATCTCATGTCATTTAAAGTGATAGTTCACCCAAAAATGAAAATGTTATCATCATTTACTTACCCTCATGTTGTTCCAAACCTGTATGAATTTCTCTCTTCCACTGAACACAAAAGAAGATATTTTGAAGAACATGGGTAACCAAACCGTTGCTGGTAGCCACTGACTTCCATAGTATGGAAAAAAAAAATGCTATGGAAGTCAATGGCTACAGCAACTGTTTGGTTCCCAACATTCTTTAAAATATCATCTTTTGTGTTCAACAGAAGAAAGAAATTCATATAAATTTGGAACAACATGAGGGTGAGTAAATGACGATAAAATGTTCATTTTTGGGTGAACTATCCCTTTAAGCTATGCTTTTAAAAGCACGGTGTACACTACAGCCTCCGGGCTCACTGCATCCCAGGCACCAATATTTTAAAGATCCATAAAAGATGAATCACCATCTGGTCATCTGAGATTTCGGTATGCAGATAAAAGTTAGGATCATGATATTTTGGTAGTATTACAGCACACCCTGACTGTACATTTGAGCACCATTTGCTTTTGGAATCTGATAAAGCGTTTGGACCTGGAAAGTCAATCTTCACAAGCGAATACTTGCGTTCTGACACATTTTGGAATGCAATTACACATGAAATTGAGTAGTTTTTTTTTTTTTGAATCCCGAACCTTAAGTATGAGCAATTGTATTAGTGATGCTTGACTTTGCAAACAGAACCAATAAACATACACACTAAGGACAGTATCTGTTACTGAGCAGGCTCATGTGGGTTACGTTACAATGTTTTATATGGGTTGATTCCGCATTCGTTTATTAAACGCTGCTCAAAGACAGTAATTTCCTGTAACGGATCCAGTTTCTCTAGAGTGTGACTTCCAGCAGGAAACACTGATCATATAAATCGTCAATTCTACAGTGCTCTAAGAAACCGTAGAAAACATCAGAGACAAATGCAATGCTACAAGCATCGCTTTCATAACATATCTAAAGCAAACCAATGTGCTTCGTATTAAAAGACTAGTGATGTGGCAGACAGGGCCGACACACTACCACCTGTTTATGTGTTATAAGGAGCAACCCAAGAGCCCATGCAGGGCTGAAGCACTGCCATTAATCTGCGTAAAAGCCTCTTTCTCATGCGGCCCTCGTCTCCGTTAGAGAGCATTTACAAACAACAGGTCACCAGAGACTCTTTGAACAAAAGACACTAACGCATGCAGCCCTGCCTGGAAACCACATTTGGTACTGTAAGGCATCCTCTGAAGACTTTCTGTGTGTGTGGTACCTATGGAACCATCAGATTGTGGTACGCTCCTGCAGACAGCACTGCATTTAAAAAAAAAAAAAAAGAAAAAGAAAACGCTCTCTTACGCTTTCTTAGTGCCATAGCTCCTGTAGTCTACAGCAGCGGAAACGCCCACGACCACAGCGGGGAGGAGGTATCCCGTCATATAGAAATATCTCCTGCGTGAATATTCGCTCTCGAAGACCTCCACCAGCATCAGATAGAGCTGAACCCCTTCCAAACACATCCATGCGAAAGATGCCAGAAAAAAGTAATGCAGGATTCCTGCAATTATGGAGCAGGCCATCTGTGGGACAAAAGAGTCAAAGACAAACAAAGTTGAACATCTAGCTTATCTTTTGTACATACCAAGTTAAAAACAAATTTAATTTAATTTAATTTAATTTAATTTAATTTTAGCTTTTTAATTCTGTTTTATTTCTTTCAGCAATTTAATGACATTTATTTATTTATTACTAACATTTTTTGTTTTGTTTTCGTTTTTACTAACCAAGGACAGTTAAACAACATTTTGACATTATCTAGTTTGATTTAAATTGAAATATTTAAAATGTGTTCACTATATAAACGGTTAAAATATGTTAATTTTATTTGATAAATTATACACACACAAAAAAATCAAGTTACTGACTCTATCTGTTAATTTACAAAGTAAAAAAAATAATAAATAAATAAACAAACAAACTTTGTATTTATGTGGGTTTCAAATTTTTTTTATATAACATTTTTTCAACAAAAGTTTTGATTTAATGGCTCTAAAAATGTCAGGTAGTGTAGTTATGCAGTACGTAGCCAAGAGTATGTGGACCCTTTTCTAATTAATGGCTTTGGCTGGGCCTCTTAAATCCAGCAAAGACGAATCTTAATGCTTCGGCATAAAACAACAGTCTAGAGAATTGTGTGCTTCCAACTTTTTTGGCAACAGTTTGGGGAGGGCCTTTTCTGTTTCAGCATGATAATGCCTCTTGTGTACAAAGCTAAGTCTGTAAAGAAATGGTTTACTGGTGTGGAAGATCTTGACTGGCTTACACAAAGCCCAGACCTGAACCCCACTGAACACATTTGGGATGAACTGGAACAACGAGCCAGGCCCCATCTCTGATGCCCTTGTGTCTGAATGGGAGAAAATCCCCACAGTCATGTCCCAACAAAAAGTGTAAAGCCTTTCCAGGCCTTTGGAAATAAAATGCTCAACAAACATTTTTTTTCTTCATATTAGTAGTAGTCAAAAACTATAAGGTAGTTCCCCTTCAGGAACTCGAGCTGCATCGAGATCGCTTTGGGAACGCCCCTGCGTGACCGCGTTCTGAAGCACATGTGAAATCAGTCCAATGGAGCAGCGAGACGTCACGAGCGGGGTGACGTGAGCGCCAGGAAGTATAAAAGCATATCCAGCAGAGCGCAAGTTAGCTTCTGCTCTTCAGTAGCGCTCTGTGTATGTGTCAGTCTATTTACTGTTGTCTGTCAGTCCACAAGCATTCAAAAGAATATATCAAAGTCTAAACTAATATCTATGGCGAGCAAACGGCATTACAGACGTTGTGTGCCTCCCTGCCCACACTATCTGGCAGCGGGGGATACACACGATCTGTGTGTTGTTTGTTTAGGAGCGGAGCATGCACGGTCAGCTTTCGAGGAGCTGATTGTCATCACTGCGAGTTACTCTCGCTGCGTATGCTCCGCTCTCGCCTGGCTGTGTTTGATGAGAGCGGCCAGGCTCGCGATCCCGCTGGCAGCGGTCCCGCTGTTGCCAAGGCACGGCGTAGACTGTTGTCGTGGGGATCGCAGGTGGATTTAGCGGAGGGATCCGAGACAGGCTCGTCCTTTTCTCGGTCCTCCCCCGCTAGATCCGCGGCTCTCTCTTTCAGTTTTCGGAAGGAACAAGAAGTAGATACTCTCTTGAGGAAGGGGGCCATAGAACGTGTTCCGCCTCTCTCGAGAGCGTCCGGGTTCTACAGCCGTTACTTCATCGTTCCGAAGAAGGATGCGGGGTTGCATCCGATCTTAGATCTCCATCTTCTGAACCTTGCTATCAAACGGCTTCGGTTCAAGATGCTCACTATCAAGCTTCCTGGCGCTCACGTCACCCCGCTCGTGACGTCTCGCTGCTCCATTGGACTGATTTCACACGTGCTTCAGAACGCGGTCACGCAGGGGCGTTCCCAAAGCGATCTCGACGCAGCATCTCATTCCCTCGGGGAACCATGGTTACATACGTAACCTAGAGACATTTTTCAGTAATATAACGACATCCTTTTTTTTACTAAACGTTGAACAACCTTGGCATTTTTAAGTTCAACCATAACAAAATATATATACAAATATATTTAAATAAAAATAATAATGAATAATACAAAATAAAAAAAAACACATTCATTTGAAATGCATTTCTTTAAATAAATTCCGGACAAAAAACATCAAGTTACTGACAAAAATCCAGTAATCCTGAAAAGCTATAATCATGTGTCAAAATGCAGCTCGAACTCACTGGAACTCCCTTCAAAAATTTGTCTTGGATGTTGTGGACACGTCTCTAGACATTTCCATGAGACTAGCTGAAAACATCACATCCATTCAAGGTAACGTTACCCTGGGCTCCGTCATGTCGATTCCGATGAGGAAGATGAGCTCAGCGATGAAAAGATTGATGCACAGGTTCTTATGGATTGTGTTCCTGTCACTCTGCAGCCCACGGAAGAAACAAAAGGTGAAGATGCTCATGGCCAGACAGATGAGGGATACCACGATTCCCACACGACTGATGACGCTCAACAACAGCTCCTGGACTTTATCTGCACCCTGAGACACAAACGTATAGAGATGGAGGGAGAAAATATTGATGCAGATCACAACTGAGTAGATTATAGAAGGGATCTAATGGGGGGAAAAAGTATTGCCCTTGCTCTATTGCAAGGAATATGCAACAAGTAATTTTTTTTTGTCCAGATTGAAATCTAAAATTTAGCAAGACACAGCACATGTGCCAATTAGATCAAATTTTTTTGTGGTTATGTTTTTGCAATTCAATTTGGTAACACTAGTGGCACAGACATTTCAGCTTTAAACAGACAGTTTAATTCTAACTGTTTTTGTTTGAAAAAACTTTTGCTATTATTAAAAGTAGACTAAGGCCATGTCCACACGTACACGGGTATTTTTATAAACTGAGTTTTTCATTCTTCCGTTTTAAAAAAAATCTCCGTCCACATGAAAATGCAAACGTATGCTATGCAACACTGTCAAGAGCATGCCAAACCAACAGGTGGCGATATAATCTCAACCATAAAGCCATGTTGGCCAATCAGAAGCCTGAAAAAGTTTCCAGTAGGCGGAGATAACAGCGCAGGCTCCGACGTCACAAGCCAAAAACTCCGGTTTCACTGTCTACACGATAACACTGCAACCGGAGTTTTTGTTTTTGTAAAATCTTCACCCTGGCAGGCATTTTCAAAAATATTCAGTTTCAGTGACTGGTGCTGCGTTTGCGTGTGGACGAATTTTTAAAATAACCACGTTCATGTGGACAGGGCCTAAAACAGGCCGATTTGTAGCCGTCTACAATCCAGTGAGTTATCAGTTGGCAGCGTTTGGCTTAGAGAAGCAGATGAGTGTTGGCGGCGTCTATTATAACAGCTGGGTTTCACAGTAACGCACGGACAAAAGCTTAAATATTTATGAAGATCACATCTTACCAGCAGCTCTCGATGAGCCATGAGCACCGCAAAGTTAGTGAGATGACTACAGGAGCAGGTGGTGTGACTTTTATTGGCGTGGATGAGTTTGCAGCCCTGAGTGGACCAGTATCCCATCATGGTTCTCTCGGAGTAGTTCCAGAAAGAGCAGTTGGAGTTATAGTAATGTTGCATCTGGAATCGACAGGAGGAGACAGAAACATTCCTCATGAGTTAGCAGACGATGATGAATTGATATTTAGTAGCCATCTCTCCGATGATGAACGTATAATAAACGGCATCGTAATTCACTCCAACTGTTGGCATTCACTCTTTCACAAATGATACGCTGGCCATATCAAACACTCTTTTGAATGCGCAGTGTGTGTTCTCACATAAACGACTAAAGAATCTAATAAGGTTAAATGACTGCGAAATCTAGCATGGGACCATTGATTATATGAGGTGCTAACAGGGGGCAGAATGGTTTGAAGGCATGTCTGTGGAAATCACACAATTACTTTGATAGAGAGCAAAAATCAAGCCCGGTCTCCTCTGGGAGCACTCCTGACACTTTAAAAGAGAGCGAGATGATAATTGGTCCTCTGGTAATTTCATCCTGCATTGTATAGCTAATCTGGGAGTTAATTTTCCACTCCAAAAAAAGGAAATTGCATCATTTACATCCTAATGTCGACAAACAAATTAGTTTTCATTAAGAATTTGGTCTAGGCTGGTAATAATCATTGGTTCAGACTTTGTTAATTTCATGTTCGATGGCTTAAATAAACCCCTCTGTGACCTTGTAGGCTGTTTGAATTGAGACTGCTTTTATTTCCTTTTCTTCGCCGTCTTGCTTAGCTATTCCACTGCTTTTACGATCCCTTTGTTTGTTTATTGCTTGCACTCACGTCGATGTGCTCCAAGGTGAAAATCACAGGCTCCGATATAAATACACGACTGGATTCTTTGTTTATTGAGGCGGCAATGACGTCGGAATTCACAGCCACGGAGAGGTTGCGTCCGTTAGCTTCGTGGCCGAGCTTCATCGTCGCATTCTCCGTGCTTAGAAACTGCCCCAGGTTCTTATAAAGGGCAAAAACCAACTTAGCAACACCTGCGAAGAGAAAACGGCACACCTTACTTCTCATTAAAGACCATTATGTCAGTGAGTCTCACAAAAACTGTCAAGAACATGTCTGGGTGTTATTTCACCTCATAGTTAATAGAGGAAAATAAGAAATTATGTTTTGCGCAATTAAAAGGAAGTCTATTAAGAGTAGGATTTTGCAATGTGACAACAAAACCGCAATGATTTATCATTAAAATAGTTTGTAAAGTACAATTTTAATCATCTTAAATCTGACAATTCACCCACATACATCAAAAAACATGATAATCTCATAAATAAATGTATATACCTCATTTTATTCCCAAGTGACCCTTCAGCAGACCAAGTTTTGATTGTCGAAAACAACATATGTTGAGCAGTATGTTCACATCAATGTTCAGATATTTTTCTGACCATTAGAGCATTTGTATCTCCATAGTGACAGGAGCGATTGGATCTTATATGTAGTTATTCTCACTGGAATTGATACGAATGAATGTATATGAGTGAGTTTGCATATGGTCTGGAACGTACCATTACGACTGTTGAGTTTCACTGTATTGGAAGACAGCTGGATAGAAATACCACCCCTGCCGCTCTGGGGAAACCTGAAATCTTGAACCTGCCCATCTGTGCTCAGCACGTAAACATCCAGAACTGCAGAGAGATATCCGATGTTTCACAATGTTAGTTCAAGCAGAAACAGAGAAAAAAAAAATGTAAATAAAAAATATGGGGGGATTCACTGAGAATGAATTGCAGTTTATTTGCATGCATCTAACGTTGTTCGGTTCACTAAAGGAATTATGCAAATCAATTAGCGGTGAAAACACACCCACAAAATCTGTGCTGAACGCAATTTGCATAACGCTATTCTGAATTTTTAAGTGCTAGGTTGTAGCGGATGTAGCAGACCACAGCAATATGGCTTACTTTACTAGCAGTTTAAAATGTGTAAAGTGTGCTTGTCTACACTACAATTTTGGATATAAAAATCTTATCCATCATCTGATGCATAAGTGCTGTCATAATTAACAAAATTGCAATTTTTAATCTGAAAATAAGTTTTCTAAATAAGTCACAATATATAGAAAAGAAATATGTTTGCACGAAACAATGTGAAAATATGCTACACATGTTTAGTGAATTCACTCCATGACCTATTAGGCCAGAATTCAAGTGATCATTTGTGGGTTTTTGGACTTTGTATTATCGACGGTATGCAAAATATAAAAATGTATACAGGAGAGTGTAAACGTTAGGCCCTGTAACTGGTCAAAATTTCTTTATTCACTATTTTGAATCGCATTTTTGCCTTCACTTCATTTTTAAAAGGTCCTGCGGTGTGGCAAATGAATGGAGTAGAAATATTCCATGTAGAGTCTCAATTAATATGAGGTCGTAAAAGCTGCATGCATAACAGTAATAAAAGGATTAGGAAAAATGCTGTTTAAAATAGTATAAGACGGAGTTAGCATGCCACACTGCAGTACATGTCAACTTCCCAAAAGTATTTTATGTCAACCACCCATGTGTTAGTGGCCACTGTTATTAAAATTTCACAGCTGAAACATATTTGCAAACTCAAACTGATCAGCTGCAAAATACACTGTTTACGTTGTCAGTTCTATTAGTTTTGCACATTGCTCGAACTCACTTATATTACTGGCTGGTACTTTCACGATGGCCGGTTCCATTAAATTGTCAGCAAGGACAAAGGCTCCTTCCTCCAGGGTGTCCAGTAACATAGTTGCGGCGTGCGTCTGCTCCGTGGTATTCATATCTCTCCATGATTTCAGAGCCTCCGGTCTGAGGAGGTTGTCGACTGTATCCACGATAGCCTGCAGCCAAATGAGACACTTGTGTCAGCACTAACCACTGTAGTAAGGTCAAATGTCAAAGCCTTGACTTTATCAGCAGCTGTCTGGCCGTGCCCAAATAAAAGCAAACATGCACACTTTGTTTTAGGTCATTATCAGGTGACACACATAAAAACAGGCTGCAGAAATGAGCCCGACATGCTCTGTCTGTCTCAAGAGTGCAGTATTGAATGTCAAAGGCTCTTCAAGCACGTAAACGGACACATATGAGGTAAAGAAAGACAGCCGGTCATGACGCCTTATAAATGCAAAGCGTCCTTTAAGATAAAGACACCATTGTTCTGTGTCGTCAAAACTGAAGGTGCAGACCACTGTTTTCCAATATCATCCATTTGATCCTGCTTTCAGTATGAAAACACATGTATTGTAATGTCTCTAGGTCTTGATAATATGATGCACAAAATTGAGAGAAAAAAAGCCACCTGTTAATACTGTCGGAGAATTCCAAAAATGCAGTAGTTTTCTATAAAGGGATGTTACATTTGAGAATACAACTTTAAAATCCTACTTCTACCAACAGACTCACATTTTGGAAATGTTTTACCTTACAAACTTACACTCTCATACTATTCATTCAGAGCTACTGTGCACACACACACCACCAGACTAAAATATTGATTCATACTTGTCACCTCCTTTGATAATTATTGCTCATCCGATTGGTTTTGCCATCTCTTTCTCATATGGGCTCTAATTTCCTACATTTTTGTGGTCATTTTTAACTACTCTCAATGCTAAATTGTTTTTGCTCCTACACACCAATACAAATTAAAAGATGATATATGTATCTTCACAGTCGAGGGTTTCACATTTATTTTACACTGATTTGCCTTTCCAAAACAGAATCCTGCCTTTCATGTGATCTCTACATAATCTCTCCTGTCATACTTATTTTTTATCATTTTTGCTAGGTCTAAAATCTTTTAGCAGTTCAAACTGCTTTGGCAAAACCAATGTAGCAATCAATAGATTTCAAGCACCACAAATTGACATCTACCCTTTAAGAACAAGTTGAGCGCAACAACAACACATGCCACCAACCTGCAACTCAAGCACATCTCAACAGATATTAACACATGACTTTAGCAATAACGAAACTGAAAAATAAATAAATAAACAGACCACAAACAAACACATAAAAGGTATGAATTGTGCATAAAAATTGCAGCCACACAATTTCCAATTCACTGAAATATTGAACCTCTGGGAATGAGGACACAGGCGGAGTGAAATGCTGTGGCGACAGTGAGACTGAAAGACACAGGACCATGCTGAGAAACAATAGCAGGAAAAGAAGAAGAGAAAGTACAGAAACAAGTGAAGAGCATAGTAGCGTAGCACAGATATACCTTCATATACGCCCTGCACGTCCTTTCTCGCTTTTGAAGCTTTTTCATTTGAGAGAGGACACACACAAGAACAAAAACAGACCAAAGAAACACAGTTAGAAAGGTTGATGGTGTACTAATGGGTTCTCCAATCCACAAGCACGTCAGAAACACAGTATAGCAGTTGGATCTGCTATGATGAAATCATGTAACGGATGAATGTAGGGGTGCACAGAGTGGCCTTGCTTTCAGAACAACAATTTAGTCTGGTGATTTTAAAACCCTCAGGTGCTCTTTCAAGTAAAAATAGAATCAGTAACTTATTACCATCTGAAATATGCAAATGAAACATATGCAAAACAATATTCAGATGCAGACTGTCTAAATCAGTGTGTGGTTTACCTCTATGGGATCGAGATCAGGGTTGGGGATTGGAGTTGGAAGCTGGACTAAGAGAAGGGATTGGAGATTAGGTGTAAAGGTGAGGTTTAGGAATAATGGTTAAGATAAAGATTTAGGGTAAGCAACTGGGTGCTGGGTTAGGGCTAAAAGTTGGGATTCAGATTAGATTAGGGTCAGGAAAAAGATTTAGGAACGGAGATTGGGGATCAAATTTGGGGATACAAGTTGGGTTTCCAAATTGTGAGTAAAATGCAAATTAAACAAATGCTAAACAATAAGTAGACACAAACTGTCTAAATCCTAGTTCCCCAACCCTGCTCCTGGAGACCCACTGTCCTGCAGAGTTTAGCAAATACACCTGAACCAACTAATCAAGCTCTTCAGGATCACTTGAAAAATCACAGGCCAGGGAAACTGGAGCAGGTTGGAAATAATCATTGCAGGAACAAGGTTGAAGACCTAGAGTCTAAATCAATGTGCGGTTTACCTCTATAGGATCAAGATCACGGTTGGGGATTGAGGATTAGATTTGGAAGCTGAACTAAGAGAAGGGGTTGGATAGGGTTGGAGATTACGTGTACAGGTGTGGTTTAGGAATAATGGTTAAGGTAAATATTTAGAGTAGGAAACTGAGAGCTAAAGGTTGGGATCCAGGTTAAATGTAGGATTTTGGGGTCAGATTTAGATTTTATGATTTGGGATAAAAGTTTCTGAATTGTGATGCCAAATCAATGGATGTTCAAATCAAAGTGAAGATTTTCTTCTATAGGATCTGGATTGTGTGTTTGTACCAGAGGTTGGGATTTGAAGTTAAAAGTAAAGTTTAGGGTTAATATTTTAAGGTTGATGTTAGTCTTGGAGTTAAGATTTATCATAGGAAATTAGGGGCTGGGGTAAGGGGTTAACATCAGAAATAGGGGTTAGGGCCATGGTTCACTGAAGGAGTGCGGGGTCAAGAGAAATAAATCCTTGATTTAGAATTTAGAGTTTGGTATTAAGGTCTAGAGTAATAGAGTAAATGTTTAAATGAAGGATGTTGGTCCTGGAACATGTAGCGTTCATGTAAATTACACTGGCCGTTGTCCACGTGGCTCCCATGAGACAAATGGCATTCTTGCAATAGTGCACTGAGGGATCCAAACTCTTTGTAATCAGGCTAGTGTGCCTTCACTCCCTTCCACTGGCCTGTAACTACGAAATCAATTTGAAAAAAAGGCTTCACTCTTAGTGAGTACAGCCTGTACTCCAGCCATCTGAGTTCACAGATATCCACCCACTTCTTTGACTTTAATGAATGAAACACACAAAAAGCCATACAGACAACACAAGAGCTGAGAAAGAGGTTACTGTCTTTAACAAAATGAATGTTACTTCAAATACTTTGAATATGCCCTTCAAGCTCTGTGACTAAAAAGGATAGTTCAACCAAAAATGATTGAAAAATTGGAAAATGAAAATTCTGTTATCATTTACCCACCCTCATGTGGTTCCAAATCCATAAGACTTTTGTTCAAAACACAAATGAAGATATTTTTTTTTTATAAAACCCGAGACATTTCTGTCCCTCCATTGACAGTCTATTCAACCAAAACTTTGAAGCTTCAAAAAGTTCATAACAACAACATAGTGAATTAAAGTTTAATCCAAGTCTTCTGAAGGAACATGATCACTTTATATGATGAACAGATGCATAGACCACATCAAATATAATAAAAAAAGCTCAATGAGGTTTGTTCTTGCACATCAAGCATGTAGAGCTGCCTTTGGCCGTATGTGATGTGCTCTATTTATATGCGTTGATCAATGTGTATATGTGAATAAAAGCCTAAATGAATTCAACATACCATGTACCCTCAGAAGACTTAGAATAAACCACTCGATTCATATGTATTACTTCTACAAAGTCTACTTTTTTCAAGCATCGAAGAGTAGGTTGAATGGACTTTTTCTGTGACTAAGACGAGACGTTGATGAGCTAAAACTAATATCTGATGATAAAAACTATGACGAAATGTATGCCGCGTCTTCGTTAAAAAGACGAGACGGACTATAATGTTACTTGAGGACTACCGGACATTCAAAATACATCCTATAGGCTACTGTCTTGTCCTTCAAAATGTGCGTCCCTGTCAATGGATTGCAATCAGATAAGGGCCGTTTGCATATCTAGTCTCAGTATGGCAGCCGCAGTGGATGGATAGGCTACCAAAACGCGAACTAGCGATCTGAAACAATGGCCTCAGCACCCCAAGGGTTAGGGATAAGGTGACCAGACATCCTGTGTTTCCCGGGAGTCACAATTTGTTGTCGATTAACTTAAAAGTTAGTGAAGGCGGTATAGGCGGAATCATGCTGATAGAAGGCCTCTCTCTCGTGCACGCTCCGCTTCTACAGTTCTCATATACAGCGCGCGATCAGTTCTCAGTGCTCAAATACACACACAGCAGGCCAAATGTCTATCGTGTAGAGTATCTCACATAAATACAGTTGTTTATGGATTAAGTGAACGTAAACAGGTGGGTGAAAACTGAACGTGTGTCAGTATTACATACATGACTTCCGTCTTAAAGGGACAGCATTCCTAATTAAGTACCTATCCGTGTCATTAATGTTAACCAACAAAATATGTTAAATAAATATGTTAAGTAAACCTACTGTATCTGAAAAATGAGTTTAATTTGTATCTTTTTCGTATTTGTCTTATTGCATTATTCTGCTTCTTTTTCAAAAATTATAAATATTATAAATTATATATATACTGAACAAAATTCTAAACACAACACTTTTGTTTTTGCCCCCATTTTTCATGAGCTGAACTCAAAGATCTAAGACTTTTTCTATGTACACAAAAGGCCTATTTCTCTCAAATATTGTTCACAAATCTGTCTAAATCTGTGTTAGTGAGCACTTCTCCTTTGCCGAGATAATCCATCCACCTCACAGGTGTGGCATATCAAGATGCTGATTAGACAGCATGATTATTGCACAGGTGTGCCTTAGGCTGGCCACAATAAAAGGCCACTCTAAAATTTTTACAATTTTATAATGCAGTTTTACTGTATTGGGGGGGTCCGAAAACCAGTCAGTATCTGGTGTCACCACCATTTGCCTCACGCAGTGCAACACATCTCCTTCGCATAGAGTTGATCAGGTTGTTGATTGTGGCCTGTGGAATGTTGGTCCACTCCTCTTCAATGGCTGTGCGAAGTTGCTGGATATTGGCAGGAACTGGAACACGCTGTCGTATACGCCGATCCAGAGCATCCCAAACATGCTCAATGGGTGACATGTCCGGTGAGTATGCTGGCCATGCAAGAACTGGGATGTTTTCAGCTTCCAGGAATTGTGTACAGATCCTTGCAACATGGGGCCGTG
>NW_015537935.1:318347-358865 GCF_001515605.1 Sinocyclocheilus anshuiensis | reverse complement strand
TATATATATATTATATTATATGTTATATATGAACAACTATATTTTTTAGAAATTGCTCCTTTTTCACTACTGTTAAAGGATAGTTCACACAAAAATGAAAATTGTCATCATTTATTCAAGTTTTTCCAATCCTTGATTCAAATTTCTTATAAGCTTAATTGATTTGGTCTAAAGAGAGAAGAATTAATGGCTATTTTTGTTTGAAGACTACATATAAAATAGCTACCAAAATAAATGTTGGTAACTGCAGTTTGACTAAAAGTAATGACTAAAAGTTGACAAAAATGCAATGACTTTTCGTCGACTAAAACTATAAAAGACTCAAATGACTAAAATGTGACTAAGACTATTAAGCATTTTCGTCTCAAGATAAGGACTAAGACTAAATCAAAAATGCCTTTCAAAATTAACACTGCTCAAGTGTCATTAAAAATATAAGTATTTGTAAAAGTCTTATGGGTTTTATGAGTAAGACATGACTAAGTTTTAAATTTGATTGAACTATGTCTTTAACAACTAATGTTCTAGCCCACCAAGTGAATTCAGATACATATAAGCTCAGCAGCCTTATAAAATGCTGAATAGAGCCGATATATAAAAATAAAAAACTCATGTTTGATGAATGTATGCCCTCAAGATCCCTAATGGTTGAAGTAAATGTTACATAATGGCCAGTTGTAACTGGAAGGGTTAGGATGCATTTGAGTACATAAAGCAGTCTCTCATATGCATTTTAAATGCAATGCATAGGCTTTATATAAAAGCAGCTAATCATTTTTGTAGACTGATAACTGGCTTCATTCATCTCCATGTGACCTATTTTCAGAGAGCACTGTGAGTGCGTTGTAATTTGCATACTTGTAAAATGCAGTGAAATATGTACTATTCTAGAGAAAGTATGAGTGTGCACTAATACTGGGATGTTTTACCTTGTTGTGATACCACAGGCTCCTTTGTCAAGTACCATTTATATTTGCATTTAAATAATTACCTAGATATTCCTTATTTCTTAATCGTTCTTTCATTTCAACTTTGTCATACATTTACATCCATGCATTTAAAAAAAAACTGCTGTGGCAGCTTTTCTACAACTAAAAGTCCTCATCCATTGCACAATAAGTTATATCACCTGAAAATGCATGTACAGATGCACACCAGACAAAGTACATCATCCAAGCATCTTGGGATACTAGGCAAAACCCACAGTGATTCACTCCAGTCTGTGTATTTATACTATTCTAATTCTCTAAAAGCACGATGGGGTGTAACACAATGAGTTTGATGCCGTTTAACATTCTTATGAAGCAAGTCTTCTTTAAGTAAAGTGACCTGAAACGTCCAAGGCATGCTGCTGCTTATTAAAGAATCATGTTGAGAATGAAATCCCGTTAATACCTTATTGAAGCTGCGGCCGGTGGAGTCTTTCTCGCTGGGTCGCAGTTCCTGTAACTGAGCATCTAGAATATCCACCAGCTGCTCCATGAGCCTCATGGTAGAGCTAATGTCACCGGCAAAGATGGCTCCTTTGGTATGTTTGGCCAGCTCGTTCGCCAGGTTGGCTGCGTTTTCCCCGCTCCGGATCTGAGAGATTACACAAATTAACCTCACAGCATGGCTCTGAAAAATATCATTTTGTATCTACGAGGCTCTTGACTCCCATTATGACATCATAACGCTGAGTCAGCAACAGCACTCGTGAGCAATTACAGCTATCATTAGAAACTGGTAGCACTTTAGAAGAGCATTTGGAAGTACTTCCAGGGTATCAATGGCCGAAGCTTTTCTTCTACTTTCGTTCATTTTTGTGGGTGTACTGTAGGAAGTTTCGTGTCCCATTGTGCACATCCATTCTATTTACAGGAAGCATCTCACATTAACGCAAAAGTGCACACTGAAAAGAGCACAAGATCAATCTGTAAGATCCCTACTGGATGTTTGAAGGCTTCGTGTCCTCATCTTAACAAGTGATAACAGAAGGAATATGGCACCAGAGAGTATTTTATTTTTATGACGTTATGCTCTAAAAACTGCCACATGTTTTTTGCTCCTCGTTCTGTGAGGACAGAAATATTCTGGAACTACAAACCTTTTGAGCGACTTGATTCACCCAGTGGGATGTACAGTTGCTCAGATCTGGGCCTTTTGGCTTCCAGGTCCCAGTGGAGAGAACGCATAGGTAGGAGGCAGTGCCTGTTTAAATAAGGACATTATTATTATTATTATATGGATTGTCTGTCATAATATGAGAGCCATTGAGTGATATGACTCCAGTCTGTGTCTCCAGCAAAATTTGTTAATGCTCTTTCATATTTAATTGTTATAATTACATTCATTAACTTTTACTTGTAAATTTATCGTTAATGCCATTTCTTTGTCAAGTACTTTTTTTCTTTTCTTCCTTTATGTTGTTTTGTGCTATACTCGTTTTGCAAGTTTTAATTGTATGCATCAATGCTGCAAATGCTTTGGCAATGCAAATATACAATATACAATGCAATATTTTACAATGTACAAACACCTTATTTTATATTTTATAACAAGTGTCAGTTACACACGTTACATGTACTTACTATAGTAATAACAATTTTTTAAAAATGACATGCAACTAACCCTAAAGCAAGCCTTCATCCTAACCCTAACATTATAGTAAGTGCATGTTGTTAATTAATATTACTCAGTATTTAAATGTATAATTATACTGTAACACAAATAAAGTGTAACCAATATTTATCATGACAATAAAGCACCTGAATAAAGTACTGTTTGATCTTTATGATTTGCAGTACAAAAGCCAATAAGGACCATCTGACTACTTAGCAAATAAATACATACAATGATTGTTAATTATTAATAACAAATTATATTTTATTATTAGTAGTAAGCACCTTTGTTAACAAGACTAACACTAAATGTGGTAAAATCACTGCAACGCATGGCCTCTCATGGCTTTATTGCTTTATTCAAATGGTGATGAAGTTGATTCTAAGAGAACAGACACATTTCTCGTTGCCTAGCAATTCAAAGAGCCCTCAGTGGAAAACTGCAGCGTGTTACACTTCAATAGGTACATGCACCCACCTCGAGTTCCTTTGGGGCAGGGTCGTTCCACCAGCATGCCCCTCTGCGTCTGCGGCCACAGTATGTCCCTGAGCTCTACGCTCTCACAGAAGCGCTCAGGTGGAGGGAAAGACTCCAGTGAGGGTGGTGTGGTGGTTTGGGGAAGTACAGCTGGTGATTTGGGTGTCTTATTAACAGCTCTGGTCCCTGTAGTGGTAACAGTAGTCACCTGACCTCTCGGTTGAGTAGTGGTTGTTGTAGTGGTTGTTGGTTTTAGTAACTTGGGTGCTGTGGATGCCTCTGAGATAGGTGGTGCTAAAAAGAATAATGGGTAAAATTAGTTGTTGCATGAATTATGTCCTGTTTGGGGTACCGGTTATGTTATCAAGCTTGCATAGTGCTTAATAAAAGAGAATAATTCTGAAAAAAATAAAATAAAAATCAGCTTGCATACAAGACCTCAAGCTCTATTATATCTCAAAAGCTTATTACAGAGCTGAATCACGTAGTTTTTTTAACATATTTTTTTCTCTCACCTTCAGTTTCTTTGTTCCTGTGTCTATATTTCATAATCTTTATATATAACTAACGTAATTCCTCAGGCAAGAAAAATATGGTACATATATCAACGTAAACTGAGCAAATATTGCAGGCCACACTTTACACCGGAAAATATGCGTCTTATTTCCAAAACGCAATTACATTTTTTTTTTCCTAGCTAGGAAGTTACATTATGATAATCAGAAAGAGATTCATACGTAAAGGGGTTTGAGTCTCAGATAACTCAAACTTCTTTGCAGTTTGCATCGGTTCTTCCTTTACACGGTAACAGTGATATACCTGACCTCATACCTCCAACCACAAATATGGATAAATCCATAAATCCCTCTGAACTTCACCCGCTGCTTTCACCGGCTAACCAGATTCTGTGAACGACAGCATGCAGCCAAGAAACTCACCGATGAAGCGTCCCACAGATGTGTGAGTGTGAGAGTGCCTCCATGTATGTTTGCGAGGGGGAAAAGACCGATCGAGTGAAAAACAATACTTTCTTTTTGAGGTTAGATGTGACCTACTGTGAATTAGTGTCAACTGACCAGCCAGAGCTCTGGTTCAGATAAAAAACTGAGCAAAACACAGCTGCAATGCCTTTACCTGCAGACCCCGATCTTTACAGTTTTCACCCATGTGTGTGAGTTTTGACACAGTTGGCATGACTAGTGTGCCATTATTGGCTTTTCACTCCCAGAATCTGGCTGTTTTTCATGATGGCTGTAAAAACAAGCTTTAGCTCAATGTTCCAGACTTAAACCACAGATGAGAGAAGCCTGTTAAAGTCAACCGGAAACCATATTCGCAAACCATTTTACTATAACTCTAGCCTAAAAATAATGCATATAAACTATTTGTCTATTGCATAACATTATCCAAATGCCACATACTTAGGTTATGTGAGCCAAAAAAGGAAAGTCATTCAAGTGGTGTAATATGCACACATGAATTGTGTAAATGTGTATTAAGAATGTAAATTGAGAAATCTATCACTCATTTATGTAGAGAGAAAAAAAAAATCTGAGCAAAACAAAAGGATTTTTAACACGGCTCCTACTAGTCTTTATAAAGAATTTCACAAAAAAAGAAAGAAAGAAAAAAGAATAGCATGGCACAGTGGTGATATCAAGTCAAGTCACCTTTATTTGTATAGTGCTTTATATTGGTTGTGTCAAAGCAGCTTTACAGTGTCAAACAGACAGAATATAGTTTGTCAATAATGCAAGATGGTCAGATGGTACTTTGTTGCAAAGTACTTTCCTTATACCATGGATCTGAATGACTAGCATATTCATATACCTTTGTATTTGCATGGTATTACGGCACATTAAAATAATGGAATTTGTCCAGAAAACCATAACAATAGTATTACTATAACAATATATGCTAGGGAAAAAAATCATCCTAATATCATGGCCCTTTTGTGAAAGATGTGTTTTCAAACTTTGACACTATTGTCTTTTGTACTTTAAGTATAATTTGGTGTCGACTATGGATTATGGTCCTTCAAAAACATGCAGAACATGTAGGCGGTAACTCTCAGACTGAAAGCACCTAGATGTCTGTTATTATTTTACAGAATGCCTTGGCAATCTGATTTATGGGTAGAAGTATTAATTTTCTCTTTGTTGTAACAAAGGCAGTTTCTCTTAAGATAAGAACGTCTGTAGTGCTGTAATGAAAATGTGTCTGACTCGCATTAAGCTCAAAAGAACCGTCAGTTCAATGTCAAAAAAGAAGAAATATTACCTTCGCAACAGAGAACAATTTCAACCTAAATATTCAAATGAAATTGTGGCAATAAGCACCTAAGTACTAGTTCTAGCATGGTGGAGAATTTCCAGTGACTTCTATTGATTTTACATCGAACTAATGATGATTTCTAAACATTCGCCTCACCCAAACCATTTAGAATTTTCTAAAACTAGACATTTGTATGTTTATTAAGCCACTTTCTTTATTGGGGTTATTGGCCCGTCCTCAAAATGCAGGCAAAACAAGACAACACAAACATAATTTGGATGTAACTACAACCCAGGCTCATGTGCTTGTGATGACTTTTCTGCAATACTGAGATTACATACCTTATTGCACGTTTCATGGCAGTTTCAAAGTGAAATGTCCAGTGACGCAATGTCCAAACGCGCATTCAGTACATGACCGTGGCCACATATTTATTACGTACAGGCAATTATTGCGGCGTTTTAATTACATTGCTCCAGGTACATATTGTGATGGTTCAGAATTGAAATGTCCAAGGAGTGTCGCAAAAATGCTCTATCATGTTGGAAAATAACCTACCCCCTACACCAAACCCAACCCTAAACCTACCTGATAGTTTTAATGAAAGCAGAAGTGATACCGTGCAACCGTGCTATTTTAACACATGGGTTTGAGCTGTTTTGTCGAACCGTCATTTCGTACCGGAGCGCTTCACCTCACAAGTGCAACGCCATATCGTGTGAGCTACCAAGCAAACCCACAGAGTTAGAAAACCCATACATATGAATTTGTGTATCTGGTGCTAACATTCAAAAGTATCAGTGTTCAAATCTCGCAGCATGGTAAAATTGTTTTGAGGCCATAACATAATATTGTGCAAGGAACTGTGAGAAAATTAGGCTTTCGAAACTCTAGCTCTGTAAATCATAATTTGGTGTTTGTTTGTTTTTTTAGAAACAACAAACTTTTACTGTTGAAAAATTATTACTTTAAATGAACCCTTGGACTACCCCTAAAAGTCTTCTTTTTTTTTAAATTTATGTTTGAGTACCAGAATTCCAAAAACTCTAAGGTTGTTGCCATGTGGACTTACTAGACCATCTCATTCTATCATTTAAAGCTGAGAAGTATAGCCTTAGAGGGACTGGTCTAAGAAGGACACAGCCTCCCTAGGATACATCCCTCCAATTGGGAAGTACCCTAACATGAGGGATGACTGTGGGAGTCATAGAATAAACGGTTGGGCTAGGGGAGGGGATAAAAAACGGCACACAGAGGAAAAGATTGAAACGTGTGGGCAAAGGGAGAAGGTAAAACTCACATTAAAGGTGAGAAAGTGCAACTAATAATTATGTAGCAGCATTAGCAATTGTAATCATTTTTAATTCAAGGGAGGACTTTAACAAAAATAGAGGCCACTGAGCAGTCTCTCCAAGTGGCAGTAGAAGCGAGACTAAAATAAAGCCAAATCCATTAGTGGTCTTCTGAACACAAAACAATATTTTTCTATATTTTTTTTTTTTTCAGGCAGGAGCAGAGAAGGCTCTGCATAAATTTTGCTAACCATCAGCAGTGTAATATCACATGGCAATTATCACAATCAGTGTCAAACTAATTCCATTAATGATGAGCAAAAATGAGATTAAGTGGCAAGCAGCGTAATGTGTGTTTTCCACCCCGATTCAGATGGCAAATATAAATGCTGTCTGTCTCCTCCACATCAAGATGATTCCCCATTATGAAAGATGATTCCAGTATGAATATGCTGTTGGTTTTAATCATTTTCTCTTTCAATAAACGGCGCATTTGATGCTATTTAGGATCCGTATGAGATGTCATACTAATATATTTTGCCAGCATTCCACATTAAAGGAACAATCTATCAAGTATTAAACATTTTTTTCAACATTTATTCCCAGAAAACATTGATTCAAGTTGAAAACTTCAAATTTCATAGAAGGTAAACAGAAAAAAAATGGCACATTTTATATTTAGTTTGATTGCTTGAGATTGCCGAACAACATTTTCTGAAGGCTAAATTGCTTCTTTTGATGCCTTTTGTTGAAAATTTCATATTCAATAAAATGTTGTTGAAAAACAGTTTCTGGCCTGTTTATGTTTGTGATGTAATTCTATGTCTCCAGTCGCAGGTCACCTTTTAGTAGCTATGAGTTAAAAAAAATATATATATATATTTACACCCATACTGTTACAGTCTGAACTAACAATTTAATTTCTAAATGAATATCTCTAATTAAGCCAAACAGTATCAGCAGCAATTAATCAGCCACCGTTAATACTGACTTACTGCAGTCATTAGGCACGTTTCCATTATAGATTTGCGCAAAACTTTGGCGATATTTTATAAATGTCGATAAAAAAGTATTGCGAAATGACAGCATTTCCATTAACCCTCTGGGGTCCGAGGGTGTTTTGGGGCCTGGAAAAGTTTTGACATGCCCTGACATTTGTGCTTTTGTCAGTTGCTTACAAACATTTGAATGTCTAAAGTTTAATAACACTGTAATCAGCACAAACTGGGCTACAATAATATGTGAGCAACATGTATGTACGTGATTGTGTTTTTGAGAAAACAACATTTATGCGTGCTTAGTGAAAAACTACAATTTTAAAGTCACTGAAATAAGGCCATAAAACACATACAGAACATTTGTTCACAAGACTTTTGAGAACTGATCTTGAAGTCTAGAGTTTTTGCTTCAAAATTATGTGAAAATCATCTTACTCACTCATTCACAGAAAACAATATATTGATTTAAATTTTCTAAGACACTTTATGTGTAGAAAAGGTATATGCGAGTAGGCGTGAATGATCATGAATAATGCTGTGATTCACACCTGAGAAGACAAAGGCCTGCATAATGAGCTGCATAATGAGCCATTCAGTCAGGTGTGTGACTGAGAGGGAATTGCTACAAGAAAGAATGTGAAGAATAAAGAAATTTATATATTTGTTGTTTGTAGTTCATTTAGAATACATATAACTATCACATAAAATAACTCATGGGAGTGTGTGCATCACATGGTCTTAGCTGTGGTCCAGGTTCTCCACTTCCAATGTTATGCGACTAAAACGTAACCTTTTGCCTCTCGCGATAAGTCATGGCAACGGATTTTAGTGGGATTTTGACGGATTTTGGCTATATTTATTCAAAGGAGGCTTATGCGTGTATCTTTACAGAAGCAGCAAAGAGAGCCGCTTCAGAAACGTGCGTGGCGCGGCTGGAATAAACCATAGCCTGTATAAAAACATAAACACAAGCACTGAGTGTCCGCAATCAGCTTCAGTGACCGTATCAGAGCCACACTGCACCTCAGACGTGTGCAGTGTAAATTGTCTAAGCATTAATGGTAGTGAAAGCCCCTTATACTGGAGCGCGGCCACTTATGAAGTGTTTCTTGGAGGTTATAGTACACTGAACAATGATCATATGACTTTTTACATACACCATGTGACCTGTAAATGCGAAAAAGCCGTTTCCATTGCAGTTTTGCGAATTATTCCTTTTTCGCATTGCCTGAAAAACCACCTCATGCGATGTTTCCATTGAGCGTATTTTCAATTCGCAATTTCAATTTGCGCAATTTGAAGGGTAATGGAAACGCGCCTATTGATACAGTTACAAATGTTATACTGGCGTATTCCTGCTCAAGTTGCATCACATAAACTAGAAAAACTGTATATTTCTAATTTAAATAATTCTGAATAATTCTGAACAATAATTGGTTATTGTGATATAATCTGATCTGATATAAATCTGACATCTGAGTTTTTACTTATTTTTTTCTATATTTGTATCTAGTCTCTTATAGTGGTTTCAACTGTTAAAGATGAACTTGCCACTATACAGCACAAAAAAATGACTGCAGG
Organism: Sinocyclocheilus anshuiensis; assembly: GCF_001515605.1. NCBI lineage: Eukaryota > Metazoa > Chordata > Actinopteri > Cypriniformes > Cyprinidae > Sinocyclocheilus > Sinocyclocheilus anshuiensis. The sequence goes on along the minus strand of NW_015537935.1, from coordinate 349,642 downwards.
TCACATGATTTGCCAAAATATCTTAACAGTTAATCTCATAATTGCTCCATCCCTGAAGAGGTTTTTTTGTTTTTTTTGGCCTCTGACTTATAGGGGAGGGATTTCTTTCTATAAAGGCAGGGGCTTATCATATCTCACATACTCTAGTGGTCCGTTGTTCCAGTGTCTCAAAATCAAGGTAATTTCACAGCTATCAATGTAAAGTGGAGCAAACATCAACTCTACGGAGCACAACTCTGACGGCAGTGTGAGTGAGCTGATTATTGAGCTGATGAGATAATCACCACATCTAAAACAGAGAAATCACATCAGTATACAAATGATGGCAGATTAGATTCAAGTGGGGATGGGGGTATCATTCAACTCGTGCACTGCACAGGAGCTAAAGCTAGTGAAATTAGCATGTTTTTGTCCTTCATCAGCACTGATTGTAGAGCTAATTACTTCCTTTACAGGCGGCTAAAAGAGAGGCAGAACGTACACGGGCACATTCAATCAGCCACATCGTATAAGTGTGAACCACAAGTGGATACATTGTGGTAACAATGTGATAACATTTCCTTAATGAAAGATTTGAACCCTCCGAGGTAACACCCCAGAGAAATGTTCAATGAATTTCAGATCTGAGTCCTAATACTTTGCAACTAAAGTGATATTGAGTTGATATTTCTTACTTAATTGCTTGCTTGTGCAGGGATGAATTTGCTCGATGGTTTTAATTCAGTGGCGGTAATCGCTTCAGGCTAAAGGAAAGCTGCTAGCACATGCTAAGAATGACTCGGATGATTCTGTCCTGATCTCAAAAATAAGTCTGATATAATAAGTAGTGCAGATAGTAATGTGATTATGAATGTCATACATAGCCTTCGGAGAGGTGTTTTGGCTCCGTTCCAAAAGCTAGCGAGCTGCCTTGCAGTCTACCGTCTGCATATTCACCTTTTAAAACAGCACCTTATGAGAAATGGAACCTCATTGGAACCTCAACACAAAAAAGCATTCCTCGTGAGACTCACAGGAGACTCAAATTACAATTATTTCAATATGGTAAGGAGTTAGCAATGTTGCTAAGCTAAGTTACATTGTAATACTCTAAGTGTAAAACTGCATAGCTCTTACAAATAAAAAGTGACATTTTTAAATAGTTTTTAAATATCCCAATCTTTATATGTGTGTGTGTGTGTGTGTGTGTGTGTGTGTGTGTGTGTGTGTGTGTGTGTGTGTGTGTGTGTATATATATATATATTTAGAAGCTTCTCAACAAATAATGAAATTTGCCGTACACAGTAAGAAAAATTAATGGTTAGAAAAATGGAAAAAGTACTTGTTATTTTCTGCCATTTTCTGGACATTTCCTTTTAACCCAATGCAATGCATAATTTAAAATAAGTGAAAAACTATTAATGGTTCATTAAGCCCTGTTTTTACATATTTTTTCTTAGATTGTATTCATATATAAAAAAACAAAAACAAGAAAAAAACCCTCTCGATTCATACATTATCTTGGATGATTAAAACAAAAAAATGCATTCTGAGATTGCATTCTCTGTGAAGGATATATGTGAAGCTGCCTTGAAATTTAGCCAGTTAAAAAGGTTGCAGCCTTCAAATGAGAACCATATCTATGGCTAGTTATTAACATAACAGGTAGCCTTTGAGGTGCTTTTGAATGCTATAAGCAGCCTACAAATAAATGTAGCTTACAATCTAGTATCTTGTCATTTAGCGCAGGGGTTCACAAACTTTTCAGTCCACGACCCCCAAAATAACAGTGCCAGTAACTCGGGACCCCCACTTTCCTCTGAGGTGGTTAAAGTATACAAACGTTTTGCACAATGGCGCACATGCACTTATATCATAATGACAACACAAAGGAACACAACAGTCTAAGAACAATAATGTTATTTTATAGTAATTTACTAATTACTTGCATTTCAACATGAATCTTATCTAATTAGTTGGGTGGGCAACATGCTGGAGTACAAAACTCCACGTCAGAGTTTTATTTTTAATTAAACTTATAATTTTTTATTTATGGGTAAAATATGCTATTTCTAATCCTTTAAAAAATTATTTGATTTCTGGAAATCATCTTGCGACCCCTCCTCGTGGTTTCGCGACCCCCTGGGAGTCCCAACCCCTACTTTGGGAACCCCTGATTTAGCGGATGCTTTTATCCTCAACGACTTTATCCTAAGTACTCTCATTACGAGTACAGTTTCACGACGGCCCTGGGTACAGTTACAGAGCTCAGTGTCTGCACAAGCAGATTCATGAGTGAGGTAGACTGCTGGGTCTCCGCAGAAGAAATACACTAATATTTTAAATTTGTAAGCCCCACTAATCTGCGTAAAGTTGTTTGACCTCTACACTTAGCCAAGTCTTTCTGGAGTAATGCAAGAGTCTTCGCCTCTAGGCTGAGCTGGGATTATGGTAATTACGGTTATTATTTTTTCAATGTAAAGATGATCTGACACATATTATGGCCATCCTGTCCTAGCTCTTGACAGTTAAATTAAAAACAGGCTACGCTGAAGTGACCTTTGGGACTGATCCGGTCTCAATGGAGAGCCGTCTCTCAGCACAGGCACATTGAGAGGCATTCGAGGCAAAGCGTAAGTTGTTTGTTTTGAGGTGGTTAGGGAACGAGATCTACTCTTTTGGGGGTGATCCACTGTTGCCGCAAGGCTGCCAACGTACCTGTCCAGACAGGTAACCCTCTAGCAATGAGGGAAGCGGTACCTTTCTCAGTGGGAGGGATTTTAGCCTCAAGAGTCTAAACGCTGGGGAGGGATGGCTCTGTCTTCTGAAACCTCGAGGGACGCGTCTCTTATTATATGCTAACAACGCCTATGATGTTGTTTACTGCTGAGACCCACCACTTCACTGAGATGTTGCTTGCACTCGAGAAAGGTTTCCGGAATACATCAAGCACACATTAATTCTGAAATTAAAAATCAGTCATCCGTGACATTTGACACACAGACTTGGGTACCAGAGGAATACCAACTCAGTGGCTGAAATCTCGCGACCACTTAAACAGATATCCAGAGGGACCCTGTGTGTGTGTGCGGCTAGATGGATTCGAGATGAGGCTTACCGTGGGCTGGATCAGGTGGACCAAACACCAGATTGTACCGCAGGATGTAGAAGTTATTCCACACGTACAGCTGGTTGTCTCGAGGGTTGTATTCCACAGCGGCGATGTACTGGTACTGGTTGGGGAAGTGGATGTCGATGTATTCGCCTCGGTTCAGTTTGGTGTTGTACATGTAGTCGATGAGGCTCTTACTGACTTCGCTCTCATTGTCTTCATACGTGGATCGGACCACATACAGAACCCCGCAGATCATAAATGCGTTGGAGGCCGATCGCTTGTCATAGGTGGTCTCCCAGGTGGCCTCGAAGCGAAGGGTGTAGGGATTGAGCTGACTGATCACCATCATGCCATTGTTCTGCTCTGTGGCATAGATCACCCAAAGACCGTTTTCGTCAACTGCCAAGTCGATATCTGTTTTCCCGCCCCACTTATATGGTGAGGTGTCATGATAGTTGGCGTTATTTATAATTGCCTCCCCACTTTTAATTCTGGTCCGAAGGTCAAATTTGACAATGTTACGTGTCCTTTCCTTGTTAAAAAACACCGCCCCATCGTATACCACAAATCCCGTGCCATCGACCCGATGGGGGAGTTTATATGTCGTAGTCTGTCGAGAGTTTTGAAAGTCGTCGAGCGAGTTGTACTCAATAAGTGTATCTGTTCTGTAAGGGGTCCAGGGCATGAAATAAACCTTGTCTCCTGCCTGGAGAGGATCTTTGCACCACGACCCCGCTTGTTGCTCCGCCTCGTACAGAAATGATGGATCTCCAATGGCTTTCAGAGTTCCGGGACAAACAAAAACTAGTGATGAGAAAAACAGAGCAGACAACAGTCAAACATAAGCGAAGGCAGCTCACACTAGTTGAAAGCAGAGGGCAAAGTGCCGTCTGACTCTACATCACTCTGATAACTGGGTAGTCGGTGAAAACAGAAACACACACTAAGAAGTCTAACAGCTACCCACACTCACAAGCAGTAAAAGGTGCGAAGAATCTGCATCTGAAGGTTACTGAAGCTTAAAACGGAAGCAAAAACAGTTTTTTTATGTGTCCGTAAGCAAACAGTCTCGGCTCACTGCTGCTTGGACATACTGAAGGGGAGTGATGGAGAAATCAAACCACGACCAAACACAAAGGAAAAAAGGAAGCAATACGACAAATCTGCCCTGCAAATAAAAACAGACAACTAAATAAGGCTTGAGAAAGATGCAGAGAAGAGCAGCATACAGGCAGTCTGTGTCCTGAGCCAAGTTTTTCCACAGTTTTTACATCTTTCCTATGGGCCTAATGTTGTAATCATTTTACAGCATAAAGCATTTCCTTTCTTCTTAACAAAGACATGATAATCAAACATGTAGAAAGGGTGAAGTGAGAAAGCGAGAGAGACATGTAGAGAGTGAGAGAGAGAGAGTGAGAGAGAGAGAGAGAGAGTTAGAAGAAGGGAAAGCAAGAAACAGTAGAGGTTGTGTAAGTCTGTAGGAAACCTGTAACCAGAGCATGCTAGGAGTGTGGAGTGGGGCTGGGGTTCGAACAGGCAATAAAAGAGTGTGGAGGACAGGAAGAGGAGGGGGAAATGAGGAATTTGTACCCTCAGCATTACCGCTAACATTTACCTTGTGCTTTATCATTTTCTTTTAAAGCTTCCCTCCGATTGCTGCTTGTGCACTGACCTTTACTAAAATACAAGACCCTGTCTGCTACCGCATGCTATCGGAACAGCAAGAGTGGGCACAGGAAGGTTTTACAACCACAAAATGTATATATTAAAGAAAGAAAAACAAGGAGCTGATTGTGTCAGTGATTTACCTTTTTGCTCCACTTCTATTTTAAGCGTTGGAAGAGAGAATGAAAGGAGTGCAAGGGGAAAAAGAGATTAAAATGAATTAACCATCATGTCCATGATCACATGCAGTTAACATGTCATGAGGTTACGGGCATTATGCACAGAGCTACAGCTGTCAGAGGAGGAAGAGATCGCAGTTAGACGCCTTCAACACATGAAAGAGAGCAAGGTTAAAGAGTGTTCTGTCACAGTACAGAAGGACAGTGTATGTGGCATTTAAGACGAATCAATCTGCTGTTGTCGAGGGGAAATACACGGGCTGAATTCTAGATAGCGGCGTATAGATTTTCATAAGAACTCAGGGACATCGACCAGGGAAATCTGAATTCCAGGTGGACAGATGGTAAGTTGTGCTGGAGGGAAACTCAAAACCAGAAAAATAAAGCTGTTCCTCAACTCCAAGCACAGAGTTCTTGTCAGCCCTTCTAGGCTTTATATGAACACTCGAATAGTCCGCTATGGCAGTATGCGGTTTCAATTTCCATATTCTTACTTTTTAAAAGGACATATTTTCATGTTTCTTTCGGTCCAGATCAGGGTGGCAGTGGGAGATTGGCGGGCTGGTGCTTTTTACTTTTGAAAATCATGCGTCTGTCATTTCTAAGGTTACTTTAGGATTTCCTGATGAAAAAGAGCAATTTACTCACCCAGTCATGTCATTCCAAATACACCTGACTTTCTTTTTTTTTGTGGAACACATACTTTTGAATAATATCACTCTTTTTCATGCAATTACAATGATGCTGTATGTTAACTTTGTAACATTTGAAACAATATTAACTTTATATTTTGGTCTGTTTCTCACACAAATCTATCAAAAGACTTGAGATACGTTATAGCACACATCATATGAACCGCTTTTTATTATACTATTTATGGTGGACATTTGTCATATCAGAGTTGACTTCTTTCACTTAATTAAACTGAAATGAGTGGCCAGAATGTTCTTTAAAATTCACTTTTTTGTGTGTGTGTTGCACAGAATTCATATGGGAATGGAACAGTTTGGAATGACACAACAGTGAGTAAAGAATGAATCTTTCATCTCTAATTTACAAGTGTAGTTTTTTCTTTTTCTTTCACCATTTTTTGTTCCTGTTCCACTGAATAACAGTGTCACTTCCAAAATATACTTACTTGTCCATAGTTAAAAAAGATTATAGTGAATTCTGAGTAAACGGTAAGATAATTGTTATTTGGCAATTTTGAATATATTTGTAATTGCTTTTAATAAATTACTATGCTAATACATTATGTCGATCATCTGCCTTCCAGGTCTGTAAACATAAAACTGCCAATTAAAAAAAAAAAAAAAGATTCCGATTTTAAAGATTTTACATTCAGATTTCAGATCTTAAAGATCTTTTTTTGCTGTTGTTGTTGGCTGAAATGGTAATGCATTATAAATATAACTTAACCAAACAACTTAAACAACTAATTTACTAGTCAAGAAGGATATTTTGCTATTAAGGTTGTTTTTTTTTAAGGCTCAGTTCTCAAGAAATTCTTATCGTCATGGTTTTGTACGGGCCAATACACTGTCCTTCCAAATCCTTCCATAGCACCAGATAAAGAAAAATAGAGATAGACAGACAGACAGACAGACAGATAGAAAGACAGAAAGCAGGCAGACATTTAAACAGAATCTTGACAGTCTTCAGAAGTTTTATCTCATGAAGGCCATCTTCAGCATTTCAACATTTCCGACAATCTAAAGCTACATTTCTCAGATTTCCTTCTTGTCTTATTATGATCGATCTACTAATGGTGTCCATTCTGTGGCCAAAATGTCCAGGAGACACTGAGCACTGTGTTCTTTTTCATGGAAGTCACTATTTTCTACAGGAGCTCTGTTTAGCATATGAATGAATCTTAAGAAACCTGTCCAGAACACAGAAAAAAATGACAAAGAAAGATGACATAATATAAAATATATTTTGCAGAAAATAAATTCTATTTGTATATAGGACCATTGTGATTTTTGTTTTAATTTATAATATTTTACATTATAAATAATGTCATTGCAAGTGTAATTGCTTATGATGCACATATTTGTATAATAGTTATAATAGTATTTTGAGTTGTCTTTATGCTGATTTAATAAAGAAATACTATAATAAAAAATACTGTATTACAGTAATGACAATCTAATGAGATTCACCTTTGAGAATAATGAAAATTGCAAAGAGAAAAAAAAAATCTGGATGCATTACAGTAATACTAATTTTGGTGGGGAAATGTGCTTAATTGTCCTTAAAATAATATTATAATGCAAAAAAAAAAAAAAAAATCGTAATGGTCCATAAAATTAGTTTCTTTATGGAAATTACATATTTGTTTTAATTTTGTGCATATTTGAATTTGGGGTGAACTAAGATTCTGGACATGTTTACATCAGATTCACCTGGAGATCATACAGTGTGTCATTAGTTTGCAACCACAAACTGAATTTTAGGTTGAAACAAACAAACAAACAAACAAATAAATAAATAAATATCCTTTGCCCATTACAAAAATAAAATAAGAATTCAGTTAATCCTTATAGTTACTAATAGCAACCAGGTTGCTAATAAGGTAGGTTAAAACAAATGAAATTATAGCGACATCCATCCAAAAATAATTTCTATTCATTTCTAAAAATCACAAATCTTTTCTAGTTTAGTCAGCCAAAACATTCTGGACGGATCTCAGAGTATGCAGTACACTTAATACCGGGACAAATCCTGTTCTCTGAGATACCATGGCCAAAGAACATCATGCACATTCCACTGTTGAAACCAAACAAGACCAAATAAGAAAATTACTTCAAGTTAAAAAAAAATAAATAAAAAATAAACAGCATTCAGCAGCCTGAGGGTGACATGAGGGCTCTGGCGTCCTAGGGAGTCAAACTGTGATTAATAAATAAAACTGTTACAGACCGCCTGGAAATGCCTAGAGGAGGTAATGCAAAAACATTAAGACAAAAAACAACACAAAAACATAATCTGTGAAGGTGCTCGCATCAGAAAAGAAATGTGATCAATCACAGATATTCCTGGAGAAAAGCTGAACAACATGATACTTTATGAAAGAACGGCTTTTAAAATTGCGTGTGGGATTTTGACTTCAATAACCCATAGATATGGATGGAGATTAAATTTATACTAAGCACTAAAATCCAGCGGGCCTTTGTTCTTTTGGGATTGTGGTGGGAAATGTGCGGCAGAGGACTCCGTCTGGTATGTGAAGTCTCTGGAAACATTCTCTGAGAAGACGAGACAATTCAGTCAGAGAATAATATTACTATCTAATTGTTTAATGGAGCAAAACAATCCATACTCTTAATGTAATGGGAAATCTGAGAATAGAAGTGAGGCGTTTGTTTGGAGTTTGTTCATGTTAGATCCATGTGCAATCATTTGTCTTTTCTGACAGTCGTATAGCTGCGGTTTCTTACGAGCAAAACACAGTGATCACACACTAAAGAAAAAAAAAACATCGTTGGTCTGTTTAGTAGTTGGCATAACACTGAATCATTTTTAAGGCCAAGAAAATCATGCAGGTCTGTCTCTGAGCAATTATGGGTGCAAAGACTTGACGTCAGAGAATGTCGCTTTGCATTCATGTAGTGCGTATTGCTGTAATGTTCCTGATAGAGGAAAGACTGCTAAAAAGTAACATTTCACAGGGAGAAAAGCACATGGAAATGGTTTACATTTAACAGATTATATTTTAGTTTTTATGAAACAATGTCAGATTTAATAAACAAGGCAGCTAAAAGCATTTTAAACCCAGCTCTGTGCGCTACAATCACACCTGCACAAGGTTTCAGGATACAAATCAAACACTAAAAACTGTGTATCATTAGAATGAAGCATTGCATTATAAGAAAACATGAATAACAATTTCTTTTCTCAAGGAAATAGCAGTTCTTGCAAGGCAGCAAACAAATAGGGTTTTAAGTTTTAAGCTTAGATTTGCCATAAATGAAATGCCATAAAATCAAAGATGCTTTTGCTGTTTTCGTGACTCTCGTGCTCGTCTCATTTTAAAGGCACTGTTTGTAAAAGTGGTTAAATAGTGTTAAATATGGTTAAATAGCAAGAAAGAAAAATCAGAATTCAGTAGGTGAATAAACACAGGAAAGAAGACTAACCACAAATATTGCGACAATGCCATCACTGCCATAAATTGCAGATTATTATATAATGCTGTCTTGCAAACACTGATATTGATAATACAGTGCCTATATAAAGTACATTATTATTATTTTATTTTATTCATTTTTTATTTGATTTAATTATTATTTTATGTAATAATATTAATATTATTATTATTTTTTACATATTTGCTTATAAAAACACAGCAAAAATATTATTTATACAATAAATGTAAATATTTTTAGAATTAATATTATATATAGCAACATTTGTTTGTTTGGTCAAAATATATTGCATTTATTTTAAATGCATATCCACCCCTTCATGTAAGCGTACAAATTGAGTAATTTTAACCGTCTTCCACCTGGTTTGAAAATCTCCCACATGCCTTCTGGCAAACTGCAACCAAGATATCGTTTCACAATTTTTTTTTTTTTTTAACAACAGTAGCTTTATCTTTGGCTCTGTCTCATAAAAGCAGAGAAGCACCCAGGCAACAGTTGTTGTATGCACAGTCTATCATTGGGCAATGATATTAAATCATTGGTCTCTTGGTGGTCTCTCTCACCAGTCCTGCACGGTCACTTGGTTTTTGAGGACGGTCTAGGTAGATTTACAGCTGTGCCATAAACTTTCCATTTCTTAATGGTTGATTTAAGTGTACTCCAAGGGATATTCAATGACTTGGAAGTCTTCTTGTATCGTCCCCTGCCTTGTGCTTTTCAATTACAATTCACTTTCACTGCTTGGAGTCAGCAAATTTCTGCAATAATGACTCACCAGAAGTTAGACCTTGCATATAGAGCTGTATCTATACTACAATCAAATGAAACACTTAACTACTCACAAGTGATCTATTTAACTTTGACTTTGAAAATGAATTGGCTGTGCCAGTGATGGTTTAGGTGTGTCATTTTTTTAGTGGATGCTGCATTTGTTTCACTTTTGACATTAAAACTCTTTTTTTTTTCTTTCTGTTAATCAGTTGCAAAAAAGCTAAATTAAATCCATTGTTAATGCTGTAAAATGACAAAACCTGAAAAAGTGGCTACTGTACATGTTTTATAAACACTGTATTATCGTGGACAAAAAACTGAATCCTGAAGAAATTAATTTTAAGGCACGCTCATAAAGGAGTAACATTAAAAAAAATGTATATATTTAAAAAGACGGCTCATACTTACTGTAGGGAACACATTCATACTGGACTTCAAGGTACTTATATGTTCCTGGGCAGGGGTCAGGAAAAACATCTGGTCCGGTGATGACGATGCACTGCGTTCTGTTGTTACACCTGGACGAAGCGAGAGAAAGATACAAGCAATCAGAAGAGTGAAACACAAAAGAAAACTATTTGCACCAGAGTATAAGGGAATGCTCTGGATTGAATAAAAGCTGTATCAACAGAATTTGGAGTTGATACAGTGGAAACATATATTACTATGGAAAATAATTATGAATGTCTGCATGATGGTACTGTGTCTGTTTTAACAAAACATTTTCTGTGGTAAAAAAATGTTTGTATTGAAGCCTGAACATTTCTTCATCAGTCATCTGTGAGGACAATAGCATCAAACTGAGAGTGAGCGTGCACACAGCTGATAGACGGACGGATGGTGGCCCAGAGCAGGAGCCACATCAAAGACGGCGGGAATTAGCGGAGCGGATAGATGCCAAAGCGGTCCTTTTCAACCCAACGACAAAGATAAACAGCCTCATCTCTGAGTGTTCATACCTGCCAGCACATGAGTTATACATCTGTATGAATCCCCCCTGAGGTCAGGCTGATTGTACCTATGATGGATTCATTTTCACTATATGCCATTTCACTCGGAATGAACTAATCATCCCTCCACTGCCTGTTTAACAGGAAGTCATGCAGAAGGTGGTTTATGTGGGTTCTAGGAACTAAAATTAAGCACATCCATAAAAGATAAAGTGCAGAAATGATCTCATGGCTTACAGACACAGTGTACAGTGAGATGTTGGAAAAGTAGTGGCAGTATCGTCCATCTGTGTCACATTGTTCCTGAGGTCTGCGCCTTTGCTGTTCGCTGGATAAATTCATTTTAGAACCAAAAAGGTTTTAAAGCCTTTTTTTCCTCTAGTTCTTAAAAAAAAAGATTACTGTACTTGAGCTTTAAAAAACCCAGAAACCAACACATTGATATCAAAACAAAACAAAACAAAACAAACCGAAACAAAACAAAACAAAAATGGTGATTTGTAATGTTTTTTGTTTTTAAATCACTGCATTTATTTTTTATTTTTTATATAAGGCTGCATTTATTTGATGAAAAATACAGTAAAAATGAAAGTAAAAATAAAAAATTGTGAATAGTATTACAATTTAAAACAACTGATATGTATTTTAATATATTTTACATTTTTATTTATTCCTGTGACGCTATTCTGAATTTTCAGCAGCCATTACTCGACTCTTTAGTGTAACATGGTCCTTCAGATGCTGATTTACTGCTCAAGAATCAATTTTATTATTATTACTGTAGAAAACTGTTTTTGCTGCTTAACATTTTTTTTTTGTGGAAACTGTGACATTTTTCCTTCATAATGAAAAGTATATGTAATATTATAAGATCTATAAGATCTAATATTATAAAATATTATATTTTTTTTATAAGAAAAAAAAATAAAAATACAGAACCTTGGTATTAGTGGTGTTTATATATACCAGAATATGATTGTAGATTTGAAACATGAAAGACTGCTGTATGCTGTATGCATGCTATATCATCTCACAGTTTCTGAGGAAAATGCAGGATGATTGTTCTAATTTAGAGGAAAAGAATCTGGAAACAAAGGTCTTCGGTTTGGGAATAAAGAGCATGTTTACTGTTAGCGCAGAGCGGGGGGTGAATTAGCCTGCTGGAGTTTTTCTGACCTGGCCTTGGGGTAGCATCTCTTCCTGCAGTAATTTCTCTTTACCTCAGCATGTGACTCTGACAATTCATTTGTCTTATGTTCTATTTGCTAATAAACAAGTGGAGACTTTTTTTTAATTTTTCTCGTAAAAGCAGCAAAGCACGTGGAAAAGAGTGCTGCTCCGTCCACAGCTGTGAATTCCCAGCGGTCATGTTTGAAGATGAGAATTTATACATAGACACGAGCTTTGCTGAAAAACACATCCCTCATATGGGAGTTTCTTTATTAACGAGCACTCATATGTGGTAACAGATGAGAATATCAGCATGTTTACCCATATAAATGAATTATGGATCTAAAATTATAACACATGGCCAAAGCTGGAGTCATAATGTGGCGATTGGTTGTTTGGTTATTTGTAGTTGCATTGCAAGGAGACTGTTCCCATTCATATTTCATTCAGTCACAATGTGCTGTTCATTTGCATAATGTACCATATGAATAAATTATGATCACAAATTATCTTAAAAAAGAGAAAAGATTAATAATAACTTCTGGAGTCAAAATAATGGCTAACAAAGGTTTCTTATTTTAGAAAGCTTGCCTTGATACAGTGTAAGTGTTTTTTTTTAATGAATGAATGAATGAATGGACGAATGAATGAATGAATGAATAAGCAAGCAAGCAACCTCTCGAAAAAATAACTATGATTCACTAATTTATTTTAATTATTTAAATTTATTATTGCTTTGTATTGATAAAATGTCATTCTTAATGTCATTTTTGCAATGACTTTTAAACAACTAATTCCAAGCCCAGTTTACTGGATGTATGAAGTCATTTTTTTTTTTTTTTAACAAATGACACTTTGGATTAAAGTTTTGTTTTCTAATTCAATGGCATTCATACATTTTCAAATGTGGAAAGACTGTCCAAATACAGTTTCTCGTGATGTTCCTGTTAGCTGACAGTTGGTGTTTGCTCTTCACACCACAGTCACACGTCAGGCATTTTCACAGGGCACCCCTCATTAGACAGATCTCTCCCTCCTAAACTCTGAACACTCACCAAAGCAACGCTTTCAAGATATCACAACATTCACAGTCAAAATTTCACTCATTAAAGAAAAACAATAGTGTGGCAAGTTGAAGGAAGTGTTTCAGACAGGAAATCTGGAGTAAAAATGCCCAAGGGAAAGAAAATCTCTATCTATCTCTATTCACATTCAGGTTTAGTTAAGGAGCTCAAAGCAAACTAAACTTGACATGGTTTTACAGTCAAATGCAGTATGTTACCAGAACATTGTTGACAGGAGGCTGCTTTGATTGTTGATCTTAGTAATTCAGTGATACATATCTGGATCGATCTATAAAAACATTATATAAAGTATATAACACATCACAGTGTTTCCCCTAGGTTTTTTATTTTTTTATTTTTCTGGACTCCTTATTAATGGTTAAATTAAATTGTATTAATCAAAAAGCATGTCTAATTAATTAAAATCATGAAACTTAAACAATTTAACATCAATTTATTAAAAGTTTAACAACAATTAAATGTTTAGGGCCCTTATTCTTACAATAGCCTTATGATTTTTTGCTCAGAAATTCTGTGTTGTGTATTTACATTTTTTAAGGCATAAAATATTCATTTCATCTATCTTTTAAGTAATGAAAATTAAAACATTTTATTTTTTGGAAAATAAAGGTCATTTAATATTACAATTAAAACATTGAAGAAATATTGTATGATTATTCTTTAAAAATAAGGTTTTAATATTTTTAGTAGTAGTAGTAGCAGCCTATTACGTACATTCTACTGAACAATAGTAATATATTTCTGCCGCAATGCCTTCAAGTTAAACCGAACTTTTATTTTGATGGGTTGCCGTGAATATCTTTACATTTCTGTGTATATGATGAGGATAGTTTTACTCAAATGAAACGATCAAATGCTCATGAAGTGACTCTCAGAGCAGTTCTGGAGATGTTGTTCATGTATTTATGTCCTCATTTAGTGAGACGGCAGACGCTGAAATCACTGTGAGCGTCACGCGCGCTTCAGTACGAGTAGTAAACAAAACCGCGCGTCTGCGCCATTCATTAACACAGAGACACGCAGAATTCACATTTAAATAGTCGTTTTACGGCTTAATATTTACAAATACTTGTGGTAGTGTGCTCACTTGTGTGTGCACGCACACGTGTGTGTGTGTGTGTGTGTGTGTGCGCGCATCGGGGCAGAACTCCGCTGTGCGCGAAGCAGAGAGCGCAACTAAGTAACGTAGAGACCGAAATGACATGCCGTCATGTAAATAAGATAAATAACATAAGGCTATTTAATTTGTTTAATAAAAGAACAAGGTATAGACCTGTTCTATCGGAAAGGTAACTTTAAATGACTTCTGTTGTGATCTGGCGCTATAGAGAAAATATAATTAAATAAAATTAACTTGCCCTTCAAGGGGGGCAGGGGGCCGGGCCGCCCCCCCTAATATAATGGCAGGGGAAACACTACATCATATATTATAAAGCTCTTCTAAGATGGTACACAATACATTTTGTATTTGTCACAATAACAATACCAAAGTAAAAGAAAAAAATGTATGAAGCCTGAATGAATGTAACTGCTTCATTTTCACTGTCGTATCTGAATATGGAAAAACTGATGTATATTAAACCCATTTATTCTCTGAACATACGCTATGTTATGACGGACGAGGTAGTCATTCACTTATGTCACAAAAAAGACCAGCATGTGTTATCTGGATCTTCAATTTAGGAACAAACAGATTTGTTCGTGATAACGACATTAAACCTGGACAAGTTAGTCAAATTGAAAAGGGCAGAGATCTACTGAAGTAGAAGTATATGAACATTCATACAGACCAAAATACAGCAAACAAAATCCTAGACAAGTGATAAATGAAATCAGAATCATGGCAGTACGCTTGCAGTACTTTTTTTAATAAAAAGATTACAGGATTTCTAAAGTCTGTTCTGAATTAAACCTCACTTCCTCTATCCATAGCACCGAGCAGCCCAAACCTCACATATCTAACTAAATCAGGAATCATGGGCATTATTTAAGACTTTATTACCAGGCCAATGAAATTCCCATATGTACAGTGGGAGTGCCCACGTACACGGCTGTGTGCTAACGCCGGTCTTCTGAGAGCCACGCGGACGCCTCTGTCATGGATATTAATGGTGTGATTTCCCCCGTACAGTGCTGCAGCCATTCCCTCGTGTTCCCCAAAGCAGGGTACTTAGCAGAGCAAGGACGATAGGAACAGGAGAATTTCTGCAAAGAAAGTTTTGTTTCAGATGTGTTGCTAAGGGTCTGAGGCAAAGTCTCGCATAATATTTCAATCACAGCTGTGCTCATAAGTTAAATAATAAGCTATGTTAATTAAACAATAGCACAGCAGGTTTGTTTTATATTTATTTATTTATTTTTTATTTATTTTATTCCCCCTCTGTCTTCCGTTTCTGTTCCACTCAACACTCATAAATACCAGTAAAATTTGGCTTTGGCAAATAAATAAATAAAGTTACTCAACAGCTGGCAGAAACTTTATTATGAACTGAAACATAATTTATTGTTTTAATTTTAATGTAATGGATGGATGGATATAGATAGATAGATAGATAGATAGATAGATAGATAGATAGATAGATAGATAGATAGATAGATAGATAGATAGATAGTGTTCAAAAGTCAGTAAGATTTTTTAATGTTTTTGAAAGAAAAAAAAATCTTATGCTCACCAAGGCTGCATTTCTTGTTCAAAAATCCACTGAAAACAGTGATATTGTGAAATATCAATATACTTTCATTGTTTGATGAATATAAAGTTCAAAAGAGCAGTACCTTTTTTTTTTTTTTTGGCAACATTGTAAATGTTTTAAGGGTCAAATTAATGCACCCTTGCTGAATGAAAAGTATGAATTTCTTAAAACAAATAAGTAAATAAATAAATCTTAATGACTACAAACTTTTGAATGGAAATGTAGCTTAGTATAAAATTGATCATCATCAGAACTTTTATATTCTTTGTAAAAAAAATAAAAAATAAAATAAAATATGTCATGTTTTTGCGATGGTGCACTTTACTATTTTCACCTGTTTGTTGCGAAGATTTTTTTTTTCTTCTTACGGGTTTCTCACTGAGCCCTGCTCTCAACAATATCTAAGTTGTCTAATATTTAAGAGCAAGAGAAGGCCAGTGCACAAAAAAAATGTAGAAAGTGCCTCTGCTTCTCAATCCCTAATATAAATCCACATTATTAAACAAGTTAATAGACTTCGACACAAACCCACGAGACATAGAATGAGGTCTTTATATTAATTAATTTGATATAAGCCCATATAAATCAATAAAAAAATAAAATAAAAATAGTTTTCTTTTGCAAAGAAATGAAGTAGCGTTGAGTGAAAGCTTCTATTATTACGTTTGGTAATCTATTATTAATGCAACTGTAGCAGTGAAAGATTGTGAAGCCGCTGGTGATTCATTATTTGACCAGAAAACTAACAAGATGAAAAGTGCACAACACTGCAATTTCACATCTGGACTTCTGCAGACCTGCAGAGGCAAACCCCTGCCTAGAGTTCCTGTGCAGATTAGCACCCACTTGAGACGCCTAATTGCCTGCAGCTGAAAGGACTAATTGAGACACCACATTTTCAAACCTATTTTGAATCACAGCGTTCTTATAATAAGCCGAGCGGAACTGTACGCCACTCCCGCGGCAATACGTATCAAAGCCCGGCTCACACATCACTTCCTGTTTTTAGCACAAGCCTCCAGATGTACGACACTGTCTAAACTCAAAAGAAGATCGGATGTGAGCGCATTGAGATCTGTTTGGTTTGGTTGTTGAGATTGTGGGGGGAAATATTCTTCATGCATGCCACTGAAGATGCTTGTATTCATGCACTGTGTAATCAAAAACGGGCAAATGAGATAGAAGACACGTTTAGAAGAGAGAGTTTTAGAAAAGATCTTAGTATGAACCTGCCTTTGAGACATGATCTTGAATGCATCGGGCAGATAACAGTTGATGTTCTCCATTTGAAAAGGGTCAGCATCGCAGATCTTGTCATCTGTCCGGCCGTAATTGGCACTCTCGATCATGATGACATCACTTCCTGGACAGCGTAGGTCAATGGGGTAACCCTCACAAGACAGCTCCCGCCTCACCAGACCAAACGGCATGGCTGCCCGACTAAACCCTGGAAGACAGAGAGAGACTTCAGACAAAAAAAAATGCTATACAAAAACTAGTGTCATGAAGTGTCAAGTATCGAGAGAAAGAAGTCTGAGTCAAGTTATTTTAAAGGCTGTCAAACTGACAGCAAACAGTGTTTCAGCCCAGAATCAAAAGAAGGAAATAAGGAATGGTGGCTATTTTAAGAAACTTTTAGATTTTTTTACACTAGCTATGTTTCCATCCAAAGATGCGAATTTAACGTATGCGCAAAACTGGAATATCGCATAAAACATTTGCAAATAAAGCACCGTTTCCATCCAACGAGTCAAAGAGAACAAAATCGTGATAAACTGGCACTAAATATCTCTAAGAAAACTAGGGGAAGCCATTGAATATAATAATTTTCATATGTAATAAATTACTTGCGCTTCAGAGAGAGCAAACACAATAAATGTGGTCATTGCTTTTAGAGGTGGATGCCTGTTGTTTGGGAATGCAGTCATGTAAAGGCCCGTTCACACCAAGCACGATAACTATAAAGATAACGATAAAGATATAGTTCTAAAAATCGTTCTCAATATTAAAGAATAGCAGAGTCCACACCACAACTATAACGATAACGGCACAGAGAAACAATAACGTTGGAATAATTTTCAGAACGATTTTTTTCCAGCTGATGAACGATACAAACATTGACAGCCAATCAGAATCCATCCTGCTATAACGAGCTCGAGAATTTAAAGTGGCCTTAGAATAAACAGACGATATTGTTCGCTGGTGTGGACGCTAATATCGTTATCTTTATAGTTATTGTTCTTGGTGTGAACGGGCCTTAAGGCAGTAATTATACAGAAATACTTTGATAACAGACTTTCCTCAGGCATTTCAGAACGAACAAAACAACATATAGATGCAGTCAAGTTATCCCGTCTCATAGCGCAAAGTCACATGACTTTTTCAATGCGCATGGTGGAATTTATTCCGTAAATGTGTTTCCATCGTAGTTTATGCGCATTTGTTCTTATCGGATAAAAAGTTTATCCTACTCAGGTGTGCGCATATGTTTTTTATGCGCATTTTTAGAATTTATGCGCATCTTGGCGTTTCCATCCAGCGATTTTTATGCGATAATCCAAAATGCACATAAAAATAGGTGGATGGAAACATAGCTACTGATTTTAAGCAAATAAAATGTTCTCAGCAAATTCTCATTTCTGCAAAAACTGATGAATTGATATAATGAATGAGAGATGCAACAATGCTGCAAGAGCTAACAATCCATGTACAGTTACAAAACAAAATATCAAATATAAAGTACTGACACAAGTCTTTCTCTCCATTTTATGGAAGGGTGAGAAAGGCCAAACAACAAGAGAGACAGAGTCAGTAAAAATAAATAAATGTCAAATGTCTGCTCAGAGAGTGAAATCTGGTCCTGAGCTCAGAGCAGCATGTAAAGGACATTTCCCTCATCATGCTAATGCCAAACACAAATAAAACACATTCAGTCAATCACAAGCCCTGACCTTAAATATATCCCTATATTTCAAAATTAATCTCACATGCAAAATGCATAAGTACGAGAAAAAATAATCAGTTATGTGCAATGACTGAAAATTTCATCTATCCATCTGCCCAGAAGGTGTATTAAAAAAAACACACACACACACCAAATCCAATTTAAATAAATAAATAAAAAAGTCACAAAAAGCAAAAATAAAACAAACAAACAAATAAATAAATAAATAACTGTACAAAAATCCAACTTTAATTCTTGGTGCATCATTTCTGATTTGCTAGCTGCATCAGACTGTAAATGGTGTTAAAATGTGTCTTGTTAAAAAAGACATAATTTATTACAAAGATTCATAACCTGAGAGAAAGACTGCTGTTTAATCTATATTTCCTCCAGCGATGCATATAAGTTTGGCCACATTAAGTAAAAATCCATCTAAAATCAGTCTGTATGATTGATTTATTCAAGTAAGTGGAATTATAAAGTCAACATCTTGGCTCTGCATTTCATTCATTCATGTTTTCAAATGAAGAGGAAAATAATCTGTCTGCTGAGAAGCTTCTCCTGTAATTATTCAGTCAGAACGCAGTCACCGTGTGTTTTATCCAGAGCATTTCCCCCTGAGTTTGACATGCTGAGATGTTCTCAAAGACACTGACAGCAAAATGGATTTAAATGACTTTAAAAAGTCAATTCAGTGGGAATCAAATCTTGGGTTGTTGAACCAAGATTTATTGTAGGGCTTTTTCAAATCTGTAGTCATTCCTTGTGACCATTAGAAAGGAAACACAGCAGCAAGTTTTGACTGATGACAGGTGTTGCCGCCTCAGATATGTCATTTTATAGTGCGCTGCTCAACAACATGCAATTCAGTTTGTGACTCAGTAAAACCACCAGTGAGAGGTAAAGCTCAATAAAATGCTAACTGATAGCTCCAAATCGGCTCGAGGATTGGATGAACTGCATTCAAAATCATTGGAAAATGCCACTGAACTAGTTGTCACATTGTTTGGCCTCTGTAAATTACATGATTTGTTTGAAGTATTGTTTATTATTACTATTATTAGATATTGGTATTAATTGTCATATTGCTGGTGCCATCATTTAATGAAAATAATAATAATAATAAATTAAAACATAACAGTGATTGTATTCTATCTAAGGCACTATGGATATGTAAAACTACATATCATTAATTTTACGTACATTATTTTACATACATATGATACTTGTTATTACATTGCATTGCATTTGGTTCTGCAAGGACGCATTCAACTGATCAAAAGTGACAATAAGACTGTTACATTGTTACAGAAATATCTGTTTAAAATAAATGCTGTTCTAGTGAACTTTCTATTCAACAAAGAAAAAAAAAAGTTATGGTTTCCACAAAAATTTAAAGCAGCAGAACTTTTGGTAATAATAAGAAATGTTTCTTTAGCACAACATTAGAACATTCAAATGATTTCCAAAAGATCACTTAAAGAATGGAGTAATGCCTGCTGAAAACGCACATGCATAAATTATATTTTAAAATGTATTTAAATAGAAAACACTTCTATTCAATTGTATAAATAATTCACAATGCCACTGTTTTACCATGCTGATATTTTTACTTTCATTTACTGATCAAATAAATGCATCCTCAAGAGACTCAAAAACATAACAAATCTTACCAAACTTTTGAACGTAAAGATATTTTCGAAATGTACTAGTCATAGATTGGCTGCAGCTAGAGTGAATAGAGCTCATTAAGCATTCATGACATTAATAATGTGATTAAATGTTATCAATTTTTTTGCTAAGGTCTTTTGCTTCAACATTGAAATCCACGGCCCCTTTCCCCGGCCTACTTTCCACTGCACTCTAATGCAAGTCGATTGTGAAGTCACAACGGTGTTTGAACGGATCAATCGGGCTGCGGCGGTGTTCGTCAGACCGGGCTGCATTATCTCACTTGGCCCTTTTCCCTCCTGACTCCAGCTACACAGGAATAGCACAGCCAAACCCGCCCCGTTCACCTCATCCGATTGGCTCTGCTAAAACTCTCCATTTTCCAGAGCTGCAGTTCCACCGCATGGCAGCAGATTTGATCATCTCCACCACACTCCATTCTTTCATTTTACCAGAACTCCAGGAAAACCAGAGTATGTTGAGGGTGTGGAGCGGACGATAATGAGAAACTTCGACGTGTTTCTGTGGCCTGGCATGTCAAGTTTACAACACGCGATGCTTCTCGAGTGTCTGGGAATTACATTAAACCGCATTCCCGTTGCCAGAACCCCCGAAACGCCCACCAGCGCAGTTCATGCATCATGTAGTCTGCTGGAGCCTGCTTCATAAACAACTTTTCAAAAGCAGGACAATTGATTAGGCCTGGAGTCACTGCTGACTCATGCTGTTATGGACGGATATTTTAGGACACGGTCAAATCTATACAGTAGAGAAAAAAGGGCCAGACTTCCAAATCTAATTAAGGGGAAAAGACTTCATTCTGTACAGAGGGAGTTTTTCACTATACTGTAATAATGTTTCAAAGCAGGCTGAAGTTGCTCAAGTAGGCTGGAACATTAACATTATATCAGTTAATGAAATATATATTATAGCGAATTTCTTGCAACCACAGCTGCAAGTTTTTTCCCCTTTAAATTTAACAGGATTTTAACATTTAAAAAGTGCTTGTTAACAAAATGCCTTTTTTCCGTCTCTTATTGCTGCAGTCTGACTGGTAAAGGAGCTTCTCACTGCAGATTTGAAGCTTAAAATTATTATGATTTATTATGTGGTGACTTTGATTTTGTGGGGCAAATATAGGACACATTACTCCTGAGGTGCAAGCGTCCTCAACAAACATTCTGTTCAACCATTAGATAATGTCTAAAGGTCAATGATCATTCAAATCTAGTACATAAATCTCTCCTTCATGACATGCTTAAAATGAATACTGTACATTAATATAAGCATGACTACAGGATAAATTATTATTATATTAGAGAAAACATTATGTTAGTGTTCAATGTCCCAATAACACTTTATTTTAAGAACATGTATCAGTACATTGCATCCATTGCAGCTGTGCATTCGCTTTTAAAGGGACAGCAGCCTAATTTAGTTGCTATTGTCCGAGTCAATAATTGATGTCATCATGTTAAAAATTGATGTTAATCAAGCAACAAAAAAAGACAGAAAATCACGCACTGCTCTTGACTGAAAAACTTTAGTAGCCCTAAAGATTAATCTAAATTTATTTATAGAAATAAATATGTCTGCTTGAAAGAATGAATAATATGGTAAACAATTTGCTATAAAGAATGCATAATTATTAGCTTATATAACCATTGGTATCTCGTTAATATGAAGACCATGTTCTTTTTCTTTATGAGAAGTGGTTTTATTTAATTTTAACATAAAGGCATGTTGTGTGTCACCGGAGTTAAATCTGTCTATCATGATATAACTGTCACACCCCTGTGGACTGTTGATTGTAGTTTCTCCCTCTGTGTCCTTATTTGGTTGTTCCTGTTCTCATTATTAGTTAATCACCTCATTGTGCTCACCTGTCTGCCCCTCGTTATCTGCCCTATATCAGTTCCTGTCTCTTGTATTCTAGTTTGTCGGTTATTGTGAATGTTGATGTCTACCCTGTCTGGATTTCCTGTTGTCAAGTCATTAAATATCTTTGTATTCGTCACCACCAAAAACATCCTAACATTGTAGCGGTGGGTTTTGCATGGGCAAGCACCTCTCATATTTTCTTTAGAAAATGTAAAAACACAGTTTTATTAAATATAATTTATATTAATTAAGGCCCATGACTGAAAAAGTCCTCAATTTTTAATCTTAGAAAATAAAGAGACATTGTACTGAGGGGTGGAAAAACATAGTGACAACACCAAAGAAACCAAATGTTGGCGTTTTGCTCAGGAGAAAGGAAAGTAATTTAGATTAGTCCATCCAATAGCATTTGTAAATGGATAATAATTCTTTCAAGGTGGGGTAGGGTTTTACATATAATGCTGCATGGAGAGATTTGGAAGTCAGATGCTCGGTTCTTGCTTAATTTCCTTTATTATCTCAATAAATCCAAGGATCCACCGTCTCTTTTGTCTCAAAGTTGAGCATTTGTGTAATTTCCGCTCTGGTTTTAGCCGGTCAGGGTCAATGAGCAGTCGTGGTCAGACAGCAGGAAGGACAAAGTCCATTTGAAAGACATTTGCACCTCAATGACATGGACTCAAAGTTTCCTCTATAGAAGCTTTATAGTGATGTCCACTAACTACTTGACTTTTACATGTTCAGCCCTGTGTAACATGACCAGAGCCCACCAAACGATAGGTCAGCCTTTTACTCCCAACATTATGAGTTTTCTCATTCAAATGTAATATTCAAATTTCTTGAAATTTCAATCAACTATTAATTCATTTACAATCGTATTGATGTATTTGATTCGTCTAATAGTAGTCTGGACATGACGGAACTTATATGTGCTAAGACTTATGCCTAAGAGAATAATTCTGGTGTTACTTTTGGCTTTAGAGAAACTCTTGTGCTTTTCCTGCAGCGATGCGCAAACTGGCTGTTGAGCTGGTTTTCATGTATAGTTTATGCTCCGTCTGGTACCTTTCTTTCACATCTGTATTATGCTGTGCAGAGGTGTGCGAGCTTCCTGTGCATGGACCGGTGCTCTTAAAAGTGAATGGGTCTCCTGCTCTCTTCTGATGAAATGACGTGGGTCAGGAACGGAGGCAGTAAATAATATATTAAAGAGAATGTTCGATTTCATCACCATGGCAACCTCTCCAGCAGTGCCATAATCGCTATAATCTCCCCCTGAGGCTTATCAGTCATTCTGGTCAGTCACCACAAGGGTCGCTTTTCAATTCCTTTCAGGTAGATAGGTAGCCAACTCTGAACTCCAGCGAACAGGTCCCACGTCAACACACAATGGAGTCCTTTCAGAGCCCTACCTTATCAGTTGCACTGCTGTACATGACTCCACAGATCTGCTCGGTGCGACTGGTGGGACAGCCTTTTAATCAGGGCTCAAATACGCCTCCCATTTAACCTCGCCGAGCTCTGTTACCATGTAAATGTTTTTATACATACAAGGTGCTTTTGTACCGGCGAGATTCGTTGCGGAAAACCGATACATGTATTTTTAATTACACAAGATTATGTATGATGTCGGGGCAAAGACGTTTTGATAGTGCATCTTATTACACTGCATTAAAAACATGCATTAAAAACGTTTGAAGTGTAAGTCTTTTATCAATTATTTTCTAGAGTGCTTCTTAACTAGTAATTCATCTATCTGCAATAATAAAATTAACAGTTAGGAAAAAAAAGAACAAAAAAAAAAAAAAGGTTAATCAACTTTCAAAATGGAGAACATTTCTGTATTGTTTTGTACAATAAACATTTCTAGTAACGTAACATAACGTATTGGATCACAACTTTGTATTAAACACAGAATCCCAAAATGAAATCTAAATCCTGAAGCAAAACTAGCATATAACCACTGCTGCTAAATTAACACTTTATTTTGTTGAATATAAGTAGCTTTCCAATTACATGTCAACTACCAGTAGGGAATATCTAACTTTTTTCGATACGATTTGATACATTTCAGTATTTTTTTTATTTGATATGATACCAATACTTTTTGTTACAATTTTATCAATATCAATATTTATTATTTCTTAAATGGTATGTGATTTTTCAAAATAATGTTCATTTTTATATATATAAAAAAATATTATTACACTTAAAGACAAACCATGTAAGTGGTGCCCACGTTTTTTGTTCATATAATTTTAATATCTATATTTTTTCAAAGGTATCAATACCAAATAAGTAGCTTGTGAGTATCAATATATATCGACACTGCAGTATCAATGTGCCCATCCCTAACTACCAGGCATTAAAGTTTTAGTACACCCTAAAAAATGCTGGGTTAAAAACAACCCAGCGCTGGGTGAAATATGGACAAACCCAGCGATTGGGTTGTTTTGACCCAGTGGCTGGGTTAAATGTTTAACCCAACCTTCTGGGTAGTTTTATTTTACTCAACTATTGTTTAAAAATGACTATGTTTATTGCTTAAAATGAACCCAAAATAGGTTGTAAATTAACATTTATTAATATGTTCAATAAGTAAACATGAAAAAAATAACACATAAAAAAAAATGCTTATTAATAAATGTTCACCTTTTGATTATTGCTGATGCCTCTAGTACTTATGTGTCTGATTCGGTTAATCATTTAACCCAACCGCTGGGTTTGTCCATATTTCACTAGCTCTGGGTTGTATTGAACCCAGCAAGTGTAGGCTGTCTTCTTAATATCTGCTAGCACTTTAATTTAATAGTCCCCCTACAGATTGACTATAACCACGTCAACATATTCTACTAACCCTAACCTAGTCTACTAATACTCTAAAGAGAGTTATTTCACATGTTGCTGCAAAGTTACTTATAGTCAACATAATTTTTAAAAGGGACCATCAAAATAAAGTGTAACCCCACTGTTATAGCACCGGTAGCACAGGAATAATCAGAAGAGTGAGAGCGACGCATTCTAAAATTCATCAGCATTTCTCATGAATATTAATTACAGCACATAGCGCATGCCTGATAGTGTTAACTGATTTGTTGAACACTGGTAAACAGACGTTAGTCAGATGCTAGTCTCAGTAAAATTACTGCTTAAATTACAGATTGTCGCATGGATTGTTTGTTCAGTCCACTGCAGATGCAACCAGGTTATAGAAGCTTCGTGGTCTTACATTTGTCCAATTTGATACGCTCTGCAGCCAAGCAAAATAAGCCGGTTTAACATAATGATTATTTAAAAATTTGGGGGATGGAAGTGTTTATATGCTAGCTACACTCACTGCTAGTAAGCGCAGCTAGTAGTCCTAGCGCCCTTACCGGAAACATCAGGATCAGCTTTCGCTGTGACGGTAAGTCAGGAGTTCCTGCATCTCTGCTGCCCAATTCCCATGATCCTACTCTAATTCCGTCATCACCTTTGGGGTGACATTGACCCATTCCGTGAGCAACAGCCAGGCAAAAATGCTAATTCGACAAGGACAGCGGACGGTCTCTTCGGAGCCATAATATTTTAATCTCCCTAACGTGGCAAATCAATCGGAAAGTGACCATCTGCCAGGATATGAGTGTCACTGCAGAGGGGTAATGAACAGAGCGCGAGTGATAAAGATCACCATCATCGGCCTGCTGTAAGCTCCCTCGTACCGACCGCCGAGGAGCCAGATGACAAACAGATGAGTCATGTCACCATGTCACCTAATAAAGAAATATTACCAGACTCAAGAAAAAAGCCCACGGAAGAGTCCCTTATGCGCTACGCTTTTCGTGTATGATAATAGAATGCAGTGGTTCTGGTATTTGCAATAAGGTTGAGGTGAGCTCTAAACTGCTTTCAGAGTCTTCCGGGAACAGCCACCGGGGCCAACAGCAAAGAGTTTTAATATGGTTATTCAAGCTTGACACGGCATGCCGTCCCGCTGAGAACCGAAAGGATTCCGGACCTTATCATGCTTGCCAAGCCCTGTTAATGTAGCTTGAACTGTGCTTTGTCCTGTCAATGGCTACAGCTGTTTGTAAATGAGCTCGCAGTTTCAAAGCTGGCCATATTATTACACACTTGCGGTTGACGACGTTTCTTACTGGGGGTTTTAAAGGAGAAAAGGGACCCATAATACCCCGAATCAGCTTGCAGCCACTGGAGACGCAGCTTGATACCTGCAATTTTTTGTCACATTCTTGCTCCCTGCTAGCCAAATACTAGAGAAATCTACGGAAAGCAAAGACGCCAGTGAAGAGACGTCTCTTCCTCCCACAGAGCAGTTTCCATAATCCCGCAATATCCTTTATAAGGGCATGTTGTCTTTAAAAGTCAGGTCTCACCAGAGGGAGAACAACAGGGCAATGCAAATATCCTCAACAGGGGAGATGCTCTCAGGCTGAATGAGATTTGCCAGGAAAAAAAAACTGAAGCTCGGTAAGCTACAATAAGGATGCAACCCTCGGCGTGGGTCCGAGTAAACATCTTTGGTATTCTGTGGCCAAATCTTAGCATTATAACTTTATTGACTAGGCAAATGTCTACAGTGGAAACGTAAGCCTGGTATTAATCCAAATATCGAGCTTCAATGAGATTGCGTACATTATTTCATAACACGGCCACTCTTACTGGCCACTTCCGTTGTCCTGATACATCATTGGGCCATTAAAAACACAATACAAAAAAGAACTGGCAGTGTCAGTAAAAAGGCGTTAAACATGTTTGTGAGCTATCGGCTCCTGTGCTCATTGGTATTCAACACCACCATTTGCCCCAATTCATCTGCATCCTTCTCTTCCATGGCAACAGCAGGCGGGCTATCAGGAGGATCTTTGATATAGGTACATGCTGGTAAAGAAAAAAAAACAAAACGATGTCATTTAGCTTCGGGTAGGACTATAAAACATATCCTGCTGGTTCTCTCATTGTTAAGGAAAGTCTTTGTAAAACTAGCTTCAAGCTTGTCGTTATTTGCATGTGGTCCAACCTCCTTTTTTACGTAACTCTGCACTATATTAGACTGAGGCTGATTTATTTATTTTTTTAAATCTATTCTACAGACAACTGTAAGCATTATGGTCAACGGTGTGAAGCTATTTTTGTCATTTCTATTATTTTATTTATTTATTTATTTTTTAATCAGCATGTTTTTAATGTTTAATTACAAAAGACAAAAATGAAAAAAAAAATAATCCCACACATACTACTTGTCAGTTGATTTTAATATTTGCTTAAAAACCATAAAGCAACATGAATCAATGGTACACAGACCTTTGTACATGTGTTTTAAACTTTAAAAGACATTCAAAATATTTTCTAGGCAAATTACTTCAATGTCAAGTTAAAAGTACACTTAGTATGTTTTATTTATGTATGTATGTATGTATGTATTTATTTATTTATTTAATTAATTATACAGAACTTTATATATAAGGAAATGAATAGTGCTCACATGAGATTCCAGTTACTGTATATCAGTAGCATAAAAGCCATTTTATTTTCATTTATTTGGTCACCTAATGGCCAATATGGGACAATATGTTGAGATGACA
The DNA here is from genome assembly GCF_001515605.1 of Sinocyclocheilus anshuiensis. Classification (NCBI taxonomy): domain Eukaryota; kingdom Metazoa; phylum Chordata; class Actinopteri; order Cypriniformes; family Cyprinidae; genus Sinocyclocheilus; species Sinocyclocheilus anshuiensis. Next base: position 321,806 of record NW_015537935.1, on the reverse strand, counting down.
CATGATCAGTCAAATATTATTCACTTTCACTTATTGAAAATAATCAGTCACAGATGACTGTGGATTGCACTTTTTGAATACTGAAAACATTTGCTTTTGCATTATGTACTGTATGCCAATTTATCCAGAAGACTTTTGATGTAAAAATTAAAAATAAATAAATAAAAATATTCAAATAGGCATCAAGAATACTTGAAAATACATCCCTTTACAATGACAAAAAAATGATAGCTATTCAAGCATTTTAATGACTGACAGGTCCAGCTATTAGGTAAGAAGCCACTATACATATTTCTGAGGTCTTGTGTTTTTCTGTGCTGTTAAGTGGCACAAGCGAGACCAACAACCTCCACACTGACTCACACATGTAAATCAACCTTTACACTTAATTAAGCACAATGGGCCACATCAAGGTCATGAATTCTTCTTTTATAGGCGCCTATTGACGAAGCATCAACTGCACTGCCAGCGTCTAGCTTTCACACCGCGCTTCATATCTGAAAACCCTCGAGGGGACACTAAAAATGCAAGGACAACCTGGAATAAAAAGGCCTTTATGACACTTGTGCTGTATGGTTTTACGTTCACAAGCTATGGGTATTCATTAGCAAGATATACGGGGAGATAATTTCACCCCGGAATCTATCTGCTTCTCTTAAATCGCTCACGCCGACAGAAATTAGTGCCTATATGCCTTGTTTGAATTCTCATTTAACTACACTAGAAAAGAAAGACCCTGTGCAAAGGCATTTACAGAGACATGTTGGAATATTCTATTTTTGGGTAACATGCTGCTAATGGTCCATGACAATCTGATATCCTAATAAACCTATTTCATCCAATCAAACAAGATTACAATCCACACTGTACTGTGATAAAGACTACGCCTCACCCAGCCCAGTATAACTGAAAGTCAAGTGGAAAACTGAGTTAGCTTACACATGCCTTAAAGGGGTCATATGACGTTGCTAAAAATAATATAATGTCCCCTGCTAGCCAAATACTAGAGAAATCTATGGAAGGCAAAGACACCAATGAGGAGATGACTCTTCCTCCCACAGAGCGGTTTCCATAATCCCGCAATATCCTTTATAAGGGCATGTTGTCTTTAAAAGTCAGGTCTCACCAGAGGGAGAACAACAGGGCAATGCAAATATCCTCAACAGGGGAGATGCTCTCAGGCTGAATGAGATTTGCCAGGAAAAAAAAACTGAAGCTCGGTAAGCTACAATAAGGATGCAACCCTCGGCGTGGGTCCGAGTAAACATCTTTGGTATTCTGTGGCCAAATCTTAGCATTATAACTTTATTGACTAGGCAAATGTCTACAGTGGAAACGTAAGCCTGGTATTAATCCAAATATCGAGCTTCAATGAGATTGCGTACATTATTTCATAACACGGCCACTCTTACTGGCCACTTCCGTTGTCCTGATACATCATTGGGCCATTAAAAACACAATACAAAAAAGAACTGGCAGTGTCAGTAAAAAGGCGTTAAACATGTTTGTGAGCTATCGGCTCCTGTGCTCATTGGTATTCAACACCACCATTTGCCCCAATTCATCTGCATCCTTCTCTTCCATGGCAACAGCAGGCGGGCTATCAGGAGGATCTTTGATATAGGTACATGCTGGTAAAGAAAAAAAAACAAAACGATGTCATTTAGCTTCGGGTAGGACTATAAAACATATCCTGCTGGTTCTCTCATTGTTAAGGAAAGTCTTTGTAAAACTAGCTTCAAGCTTGTCGTTATTTGCATGTGGTCCAACCTCCTTTTTTACGTAACTCTGCACTATATTAGACTGAGGCTGATTTATTTATTTTTTTAAATCTATTCTACAGACAACTGTAAGCATTATGGTCAACGGTGTGAAGCTATTTTTGTCATTTCTATTATTTTATTTATTTATTTATTTTTTAATCAGCATGTTTTTAATGTTTAATTACAAAAGACAAAAATTTAAAAAAAATAATCCCACACATACTACTTGTCAGTTGATTTTAATATTTGCTTAAAAACCATAAAGCAACATGAATCAATGGTACACAGACCTTTGTACATGTGTTTTAAACTTTAAAAGACATTCAAAATATTTTCTAGGCAAATTACTTCAATGTCAAGTTAAAAGTACATTTAGTATGTTTTATTTATGTATGTATGTATGTATGTATTTATTTATTTATTTAATTAATTATACAGAACTTTATATATAAGGAAATGAATAGTGCTCACATGATATTCCAGTTACTGTATATCAGTAGCATAAAAGCCATTTTATTTTCATTTATTTGGTCACCTAATGGCCAATATGGGACAATATGTTGAGATGACACATGATCAGTCAAATATTATTCACTTTCACTTATTGAAAATAATCAGTCACAGATGACTGTGGATTGCACTTTTTGAATACTGAAAACATTTGCTTTTGCATTATGTACTGTATGCCAATTTATCCAGAAGACTTTTGATGTAAAAATTAAAAATAAATAAATAAAAATATTCAAATAGGCATCAAGAATACTTGAAAATACATCCCTTTACAATGACAAAAAAATGATAGCTATTCAAGCATTTTAATGACTGACAGGTCCAGCTATTAGGTAAGAAGCCACTATACATATTTCTGAGGTCTTGTGTTTTTCTGTGCTGTTAAGTGGCACAAGCGAGACCAACAACCTCCACACTGACTCACACATGTAAATCAACCTTTACACTTAATTAAGCACAATGGGCCACATCAAGGTCATGAATTCTTCTTTTATAGGCGCCTATTGACGAAGCATCAACTGCACTGCCAGCGTCTAGCTTTCACACCCCGCTTCATATCTGAAAACCCTCGAGGGGACACTAAAAATGCAAGGACAACCTGGAATAAAAAGGCCTTTATGACACTTGTGCTGTATGGTTTTACGTTCACAAGCTATGGGTATTCATTAGCAAGATATACGGGGAGATAATTTCACCCCGGAATCTATCTGCTTCTCTTAAATCGCTCATGCTGACAGAAATTAGTGCCTTGTTCGAATTCTCATTTAACTACACTAGAAAAGAAAGACCCTGTGCAAAGGGTTTGCCGACATTTACAGAGACATGTTGGAATATTCTATTTTTGGGTAACATGCTGCTAATGGTCCATGACAATCTGATATCCTAATAAACCTATTTCATCCAATCAAACAAGATTACAATCCACACTGTACTGTGATAAAGACTACGCCTCACCCAGCCCAGTATAACTGAAAGTCAAGTGGAAAACTGAGTTAGCTTACACATGCCTTAAAGGGGTCATATGACGTTGCTAAAAATAATATAATGTTGTGTATTTGGTGTAATGCAATGTGTTTATGCGATTTAAGGTTAAAAAAACACATTATTTTCCATATAATTTACATTATTGTTTCTCCTCTATGCCCCGCCTTTCTGAAACGCGTCGATTTTTACAAAGCTCATCGGT
>NW_015537935.1:311476-317876 GCF_001515605.1 Sinocyclocheilus anshuiensis | reverse complement strand
CGTACTTACAGGCTGTGAGTCAGAAGCGCCAGACTGTCCTTGCAAAGTTGGAACTGCCCAACTTTATAGAAAGAGTCTTTGTGCCACAGATGCATTGTAGGCTACTGGTTCAGGAAACAGTCCTCATCCTCCATAAAATGCGCTGCACACATCTAAATATTTGGGTTGAACTGTTCTGGAACAGTGCTGTAAATACAACTTAACCACTGATTTCTAGTCGTGTCCTCTTTTGGAAGACCAAACAAAGTAGTTTCGCTTTCACAACGAAACACACAACGACTCCACAACATGGCAGCGGCGGCAACAGCAAGAATTAAAGTTACGCCTTCTTTTTTTGCGTGAACATTTGGGCGGCGTTATGCAAATCTTCCCACATCGTGACGCAGACATGTGTGGCCTTGTTAGAACGAGCCGTTTTAGGTAGGAGTGGTTGACTCTTAACTTTTATAAAGAATATATTTTTGGATTTGAGACTTTAGTCTTTGCAACTTTACAGATCTTCTTTATGCACCAAGAGCTTGTAACACTCCAAAGAGAAAGGAAAAATTGAAATCGCATCATATGACCCCTTCAAATATAAAACAGAATGCAGTAAAGTTCTGAAAACCACACACATGAAAAAATAATTACTGGTGTTTGCTAAGTGAAGCATCACTATTACTATTATTTATATGAAGAGTTTGGGGTTACAACAAACTTTTGAGTGGGAAATCCAAACGACTTGCTTTAAAAAGGGATCCAGAATCCTATAAAGATTCGGGATAGGCTCTTTTGGTTTGGGACAGTAACTACCTAGCAGCCTGGCATCCATCCACAATCCCATCAAATCGTAGAGGAGAATTTGGAAAGGACAGACAGCACTCTATATTTATTTCTGTATTTGAACTAATTTTTGGTTTATTATGTAAAGTCTCTGTCTCCCAGAAAAGTCAACCGCTTAGTAAATAAAAAGTGAACTCTGGTTAAGGCTCGAAGCACCCTGGATGGAGTTTTAATACTCTTGTCCTTGAGGTTCACAAAATGTGCTTTAGAAACAAGACACCACCTCCGGTACAGAACAAATGTCTCCAAAAGACTCCAAAAAGTGTAAATAAATGAATGTGAGAAAAATTGACAAAATATGTGCTGTATTGCTTTTCGGACCAATAATTTGTTTCTCTATGGATTTCTGGCCTATAAGATGATGCATTCAACATGCAGTCAGGTTATTTGCCCAAACTGTTTGTCACATGTCTGAAATGTAATATTTCTTCAGCTCTCTCGATACCATTGATACTTATTGCTGCAGGAAACCCATCACACAAGTACTGAGTTACTGTCACATCAGAGGAGAGTCTCATTTTCAGTGTTTTATAAGTTGCTCAAAGTGAAATATTAGGAGAAGGCCCAACTGAAAATACACTACACTCTTATATAATTACATTAATTGAATTTTGTAGGGTTTCCACAGTCATAGAAAACCTGGAAATATAGATTTTTTTTTTAACTGAAATGCTAAAAATGTAAAAGCTATGGATATTAATCCTAAAAAGACATGGCATTTGTCTAGTTATACTCAATACTCAACTCAATACAATGATTAAATTATTATTATTATTATTATTATTATTATTATATTTTTATTATTATTATTGACAACTATGGCAAAGTCATAGGAATTCATTGATCAACTTGCTCTCAAAACATTTGAGACAAAGTTGATACTTTAAGGAAACTCCATGAAAACCCCTCAGCTATAAAAGTTGAAAACGTTCCTCTGTTGATGAATAGGATCTCCTTCAAACTCTTTAAGATCTCATGTTTGCAGTCTAAATTGCACAAGAAAGCACTGTAGTCTCTGTTTTAAAAAGTGCATGGGATTTGGCTTTAGTCAACATTACTTTAAATGTATGAATGTGAGGTTCTGAAACTTTGGAGCGCTTTTCAGCACAATCACAGGCACCCAGACACTTCAGCACATAACAGCCCCCGCTGTAGTCCGGCTGAAAGGATGAGTGTGTTTGAAAACGTGTCTGAAAAATATCGGAATGTAGTCAGTCACTCAGACTGCAGAGACGAGGCACAGATGGCCCTGAATGCTTGAGGTGCTACAGCGAAAAGAAAACTGACTGAACAAAAGACTGAGCATGAGCTATTTCCAATGTATTATATATACACTAGTGTGGAATGCTGTGTAAACTGCGGAGTTTTTCCACATTAAAATGTCATATTCAATACTTATTATTTTAGGAAAGAGTGTATAAATCATGTGGACATAGACCAGATCCAAGGTGTTTCTTCTAAGACATTGTTTCAAACATTGCAGTGGGATTTGAGGACCAATTTTGGGATTTAAGCGAAGCAAAACAGAACCTCATAGAATAATTTGGAATGTTGCTAAAAACCCTGTGTTGAAATCGACAGTCTTAAGTTGTCTCCTTCAGTGATTCAGTTGATTGAATGTTTGGGGAAAAAGTGCAACATTACATGTGCAGTCTAATGAATGGGGTGAATTTTTGCATGAACATAATTGCACAAACATACACAATGATCAATGAAAGGCTGCCTTTTCCATTTTGAAAACATGATTTTAAAGTGAATAAAAAAAAATCTCTCAAGAAATGCATTAATAAATATTAAAATAGAGTCTAAATATAAATTCAAACAGTAACAAGGTTTGCAGATTTACGGTTCATTTAGCGATTGCTAGCCTGTGCTCAAGGTCATGTCATTTCTTTCAAGATATTTATAAGAAATATAATTATTCTGATATTTATAAAACAATCCAATTAAAATAATAATAAATATAGCTGCAAGCAGCAATTACGGGACCAAGCCCAAGAAGGGCTGTAGCGCAGCGCAGAGCGGGAAGAACAAAAACGGCAGAAATAGAACGTACATAAAAAAAACAGATAGGTTCAGAAGTACAGAAGTTCAAAATCGAACAGAAGTTCAGATGAGAATGACCAAAAACACGTTTCTGATTCAATACGAACACGGACGGAAAATCCAACGTCTGGAACAGAAGCAACATTCTCGCCACTTTTGGCCACAGCAACTCTCACGGTCTGGGTATGTGCCACCCTGGATTTGAACCCACAACCTGAAAGTTTAGGGACAGTGGTTTAACAGAGTGTGCCACTCAGTTGATGCACCTTCAACAGGCTGCAGAAGAGAGGTTAAGGTGTGAGAATGATCTCACAAAAGCGTGACTTAGCATTTTAGCCAGATTAGCATGCTAAGCTAAATAATGCTAACGTAGCTTACGGTTAACCTGATAGCTGAAGAGTCTCATTAGAACGAATGGCAACCGGTTAGCATGCTAACCAATTAGCATGCTAAGCTAACTAGCATAAATCAACTAGCACAGGCATGGTCAAATTCCGAGAGGTACTTCTCGGGAATGGTAGTGAATATCAAACATCTGTTCAGTGATTTCTGTACGGCTCGGTCCAACGATAATCTGATCAGATTTTGGACAAAATTGAACAAAATTTGAAGGGAGAGTAGCAAAAAAACTGTTTATCATTTACATCAATATGGCTGACAGGCACATTAATGGAAAATGACAAATGAGACATCATCAGAATTGGCATAATCCAGGGAACGAAAGGACATAAATATAACAAAATTTGGACGACATTTTCAAAAGTTATGTGTTTTGGCAAGAATCGTTATGTCTCTGGAACAGTAGGTGGCGCTCTCTTCAATCTTCTGAGGTACATCCAGGACATGGTGTTGATGATCCCTACCGATGTTTGTGCAGATATGACCAATGGTTCAAAAGATACAGCAATTTATGACAAATTTCAAAAAGTTTGCTTTTGATTGATCAAAGTTTGGCTGAGATACAGCCTCTGAACCAATTTTGGGTCGACCTCTTTTAGTTCACAACATCATAACTTTTGAACAAAGATGAATAAAACAAATCGGTTAAGTCATTTCTGTGCAGTTCAGTCCAAAGATCATCTGAGCAAATTTTGGGAAGAATTGGATCAATTTTGAAGGAGGAGTAGTGAAAAGACATAATACTGTACTTTTCAAAATGGCAACTACTGTAATGGGCGGAGTCTTAATGTAAGCTATTGAATGTGATCAGCATGATGAGTGGAATCAGGTGTACTAAGTTTAATTTTTTTAGAATTAGGGGTTCAGGAGTTATTACCATTTCAATGTTGAATATTTGAACTGGTGGTGGCGCTATAGAGTTGGTTCTAGAGACCCCAAAGTTGGTCAGATCACTATTCATGGCTATCTCTACACGTGTGCCAATTTTCATCATTTTCCTATGTTCCCTTCATAGGGCTACCATAGACCCCCATTCGACGAAAATTTCAGGCTTGGCCCCTAATAATAATAGTGACAGGGATGACAGGTTAAAGTTTTCCCACTTTCACAAAATATATTATTAAAGTGATTAAAAAGGAGACCTTTAATAGTTCCTGTCAAGTTCATTTTTAAAAGGATGGTGATTATGTTCAGTTTTTTATTATTATTATTAAATTAAGGGATATTTGTGATTGTAACAGGGTTGATAACCTGTGCATGTGACTTATATTTTACAATAAAATCCTGTTTTAATAAATGTAATACATTTTAAATTAATTTGATGTCAATTAATTCATTTAAATTAATAGATTTTTTTTTCTTGTGTACTTTTTATGATTATTTTTAATTATCACTTGAAATCACTTTAAAGTGAATTGCCATTGTGAATAACATTTAACATAAACTTGCCTTTCTTTCCCTAAAATCGAAATGGCTGGTCAGTCACTCATTCATAAAGTTATTATTTATACATATGTTGATAGGCAACACAAAAGGCACTCGTTTCGCACAATGTCCCAAATATCAGTGTCGAACTTCTGTAAAGGACTCAATTCCAAGGCACAAAGTAAAACTCAACGACACCAACTTTCCGACCTTTAGATTAATCTTGTTCTTGGGAATGTTTCTTTGTCCGGTTGTCTACCTCAAAGCATTTTTTTAAACTACAACAGGATATAGTTCATTTAGTTGGACTAGCGAGAACAAACCTCCCTGTGAGTAACAGAATCTGCTGCACATTTTCAGCCATCGATCTTTGAGATGACGTCACTGATATACTCTCTTCTGAAGAACGACTGCAACATCTGCTGCGACGGCCACACAAATGGGAACTGTCCTAATTTATATCGCAAGACACAGAGGAATGCTAAGCTAGTCTTGCGATTCTCACCTTTAAAATTAAGCAATTCAAAAGCCACCCTTGGTTTTGTATTTTGTTGTTCAAACAATAGCTCACCCAAAAATGAAAATCTTACTTACACTCATGTCATTCCAAACTATTATTATAACAGTACTGGCTAGATTACTAACAAATTGTAGTTCATTGCTGATTACAAATTATATGACCAAAATCGTAGTTAGAACCATAATCTGGTTTACACATATGTGACACTGGAGCACAAAACCAGCCTTAAAGGTGGGGTAAGCGATTTTTCAAAAACGCTTTAGAAAACAGTGCACATGATGGACATTAGCGAGCCGAGCGACAGAAAGATAGAGATGGCGGATAAAAAATAAAACAGGAAAACGTCTGCGGAACAAAAGAATGCTTAAGACAATAAGGCAAGAAGTAGGACCCGTGTAAATATCGGATCAGCTTTCCAGCGCTGGAGAGATCTCAATGAGCGGAAGGCCTGCGATCGGACGCCGAGGTTGCTTTGTTTCTTCGATAAGTGAGTAACACCGTGTCTGCACCACAACAGCTAAAGTCTGTCTTGCATTGCTAAGAACTTCATTTGGACAACTTTAAAGATGATTTTCTCAATATTTTGATTTTTTTGCAGCCTCAAGATTCCAGATTTTCAAATAGTTGCATCTCAGCCAAATATTGTCCTAACAAACCATACATCAATGGAAAGCCCATTTATTCAGCTTTCAGATGATGTATAAACCTCAATTAAAAAAAAAAAGACCCTTATGACTGGTTTTGTGGTCCAGGGTCACATATTAGGTAATGTAGTCTGACTACTTTCTGATTACATTGATTTGAAGGGGATTATTGTGTACCATAAAAAAGAGAGAAAATGTATTCCATTCTTTATTAACATCACTGAATGCATTAAACATTACATTACAGCAGGCTTTCCAAAACTGTATATTAGTGATATACAGTGGTATAAGAACAGGGGTGAATCAATAAATTGTGAATAATTTACTACCATTGTAAATAAAATGTAATCATGTAATCCCTAAAAAAAGTAACTGTGATCTGATTATGAAATATATTAAAATGTAATATAACCTAATTCCAAGTACTTTATTTTTGGAATCTTATTACGTAATCCAGATTACATGTAATCAGTTACTACACAGCACTGTATAACAAAGCAATTTTAGTGTTTTTTTTTTTTTTTTTTTTTTTTTTTTCACATCA
>NW_015537935.1:269367-311267 GCF_001515605.1 Sinocyclocheilus anshuiensis | reverse complement strand
TTTTTTTTTTTTTTTTTATCTTGACAGTCCCTGCTCATGCTTTCTCTGTATAACGAACAGCAGTGTGAACATTATGCTAACCATCTTCTTTTGTGTTCAACAGAGGACAGAATGTCATACCAGTTTAGATTGACTCAAAAATGAATAAATAGCGACATATTTTGGGGTGAACTGTCCATGTAATTCTTAAAATGGCTTCAGTTAGAGTAAGTGAAAGCGTGACCCATTAGCTAAACAAGCTAACGTGGGAAAGTCAGCAGTCTGTGTGATCGGCGTCACCACTCAACCGCCATCTTGATTTTAGTAATCTAAATCAGTGATGATGATCAGAAAAGATTCGGGAGTAAAACAGAAGAGAGAAGATGAGTGACACTGATGCATCTTTTCATCTTTGTTTTCAAAGATCCGAGACCGGGACGTCTCCACAACCCCATCTCTCGACTCCATCCATTAGTCTGATCAAATCTTTCAGACTCGAAACAAAAACAAGAGAAGTGAAACAAAGATGCTTATAATGGGGGCCTGTATCTCCTCACGATATCACCCCCTCAAGATCTCTTAAACAACCGCAGTACAGAGAGCCCTCCTGAACACCAGAGAGCCGAATCGTAAATATTCCAGAGCACAATTCTGTTTAGATTTGATACGTGCTTTAACATGAAGATAAGGTGTACGTTCTGATTTCAGTGGGTCTGCTGTGACCTCCTGCTGCTGTACCCATCATTTCACCAACCAGCTTGACACCAAACAAGATAAGAGAGAGCCAGAGACACAGACACAACACGCACAGACTCATGTGAGCTACATCCACTGAAAACCTGCAAACACTGAGGAACCTGTAATAAGAGATGGTCTTCATCACTGTCAATTTAAGCAATGCATGGTTGTCTTCTCAGCTGAAACTGTCCCTGAAAGAGCAGGCATTTCTTTCTAATGTCATCAGTGTTGAGAGAGCAACTTTGAAACTGTAGCTTGCCAAGCTGCAAATAATTTGACTTCAACTTACAGTCAAGCTTCTCCTGAAAAAGTAGTTAGCGAGCACTAACAAAAGGCAACTCACTACAGTGAAACTGCTTAAGCGGGCAATATCTACCAGTTAAAATTGCATTGAATTGAATTAATATTCACTGAAGAAAAAAAAAGAGAGTGGTAATTGCAATTGTTACGTCAAGGATCTGCCTCTAAGATTTGCTTTTGTTGCAGCAATCTAATTTGTTATGTTGGATTAAATAAAAAAATAAAAAAAAACATTTTGCAGTGTTGTTTGACTAAAAATCTGCTTAAATGCTTGAAATTAGTTTTGTTGACTAAATAAATGAACTAGTAAAAACAAACAAATAATAATAATAAAGATGATCTAATTCTTTAAAAATATGCAGTTTATCTTGCACAAATGAAGATGGTATATTTGGACTAGTGATATGTTCAGTACGAAACTGCATGTTACATTTTAATTTTATACTTTAATAAAAACAATCCTGGAAACTGTTAAACTGTTTTCTGATCTAGGTTTTCTTTTAAAGGCCTTCGTAGTATTTTTACTAAAACAAAAACAGGCCAAACTGCAACATTTGTGGAACATTTAGTTTTGCTTTATGCAGCTGCTTGGGGCTAAATGCAAAACAATGCAAATGAATTGACAACGTGAATGAGTTTCAATCAATTTCTCATCTGACCACCCACACACCGAAGTCTATTATCCTGAAACCAAGCTGCAAGCTCTTTTTTGCAAGCCACTACAAACATACTACTAATAGAGACCAATAACACAATGTTTTGTATCATCCAGACAACGCCGGAAGAGCAGGAAACATAGTAACGAGTAACATGTGACTCGATCTGTTTGATTTTTTGCATGACAACGACCAATCAGGAGGCAGCTGTTATGAGGCTTAATCCATTAAAACCAGCGTCTCCACCCGGTTAAATACTAATGAGGATTTAAAGAGCTCGGCTGCAGGGGGCCATCGGACAACAGACACACCTTCCTGAGCAGTCTGCCCCCGACCCGCTATTCTCTTTTCTTATCATACAGATCAGGAGGAGGGCTGATGAAAGACAGTGAAGACGAATGCAGGCATATTGACCACACCGGCTGCTCGGCATTATGGGAAGTCTGATCTCTCAGTCTGATAGAAAACCCCTGGGTAAGAGGAAAAACAAAAAGCAGGAGACAAGAAGAAGAAAGTCACAAAGAGAGCTGTGTAGTCTGAGGTATAATACCCAAAATAAAGGAATCCGACATCTGGATCCAAGATCTTAATAAAGAAGCTACATGCGGGAGAATTCAGATATATTGTTATTGACGGAACGTCGATGCGAACAAAAAGCCACAGGGCTGAGGCTGAGGGGAATTGGCTTTAGCCGCTCAAAGATAATCAGTTTTGCTAGTTTAAATGTTTCCTTACAAAGTGTAACTGCACAGATGGGATTCTGAGGCATGTGAAAGGCTTGTCCACACTTGTCCGTCTCTAAAGAGAATGGCACATTTTCACAGCAGGATCCACGTAATTTAATCAGACCCTTCAGTATGAAACAAATCTGCGATGAATCTTGCACATTAGCATTCCCTGCTAAAAACAAAATATATATATATATATATATATATATACCAGTCCAAGTTGGTCTGCAAGCCTGACAGAGCTGGTTAGGCTAGTCTATTTTGATGATGAAGAAGAAGGTTACTTCTCAACTGGTCAGACTTGGTAATCAACAAAGACCAGCAAATTACATTAGGCTGGTTTATTTACTTGTAACTATTATATTTATTTATTTAAATTCAGCAGGGTTAGCATTAACATAATGGATCTCAAAATCGAAGAAAAAATATCAGAAAATAACTATTAAGTTCGATTATTTTTTGTTTTATCCACATTCCCCGGAATATGCATAAAATCACAAAACAAAATCAAAATTTTTTTTTTCCCTAAAATACTCGCTTGACACACGAGGAGACAGATGCACAACCCCATCAATCAAAGAAACCAGAAAGATCCGCTCCAATTCTGTCTGTGTGTGAGTTCAGAGAGACCAACAGCCCAGAGACATGTAGAAAGGGACAGAAGACGAGAGAGAGAGAGAGACATGTGGGAGGGAGAAAGACTGTGAGAGAGAGACAGCTAGATGAAAATGTAAGAAACAACAACTCGACAAACCTTGATATGAGCAGCCCAAAGACAGCCAAAATAAACAACAAAGACAGCCAGCCCAACCTAAAGTAAGCGGTAAGGTTTTATACATTCATTTCTCATGATACAACATGATACAAAAATGTATATTTGTGAACTGACACAAGTGGGCACACACACAGATATATGTATATATATAGAGAGAGGAAGCTGCCATTTTAGACGCCCCTGTGACATATTTGACTGTTAATCAGCAGACATTCAACCGAGGTGTTTAAATAGTCGAGATAGACAGCTCATTTCAGACAGAGAGACAGATGGCTCATTTCTGACAGAAAAACATACGGCTTGTTTCAGACGGAGAGACAGACAGCTCATTTCAGTCAGAGTTTGAAGGCAAGAGGGACAGCAGCTGTCCAAATAAGGGGCCCATTTGAGATGGAAAATATGATTTTTAGGTTACACTTACATAGGGAGGAGTGATAACCTTTGGGGGATGATTCAAGGGGTTGTAGGATTGTGGTGGGCGGTATGACCAAAATTATATTGGTCATAACACGGTTCCTTTGGATTTAATGATATTATATATATAATTTTTTCCTGAAAACTCAACCACAAAGAATTTACATAATACATGTAACCACTCGTTCAAAAAACAGCTTATTTTCAAACATTATGAAACAAAAACCTCAAAACAGTAAATATAATATATGTGACCCTGGACCACAAAAAAGTCTTAAGTCGCACAGGTATATTTGTAGCAATAGCCAAAAATACATTGTATGGGTCAAAATTATCGATTTTTCTTTTATGCCAAAAATCATTAGGATATCAAGTAAAGATCATGTTCCATGAAGATATTTTGTAAATTTCCTACCGTAAATATATTAAAACATAATTTTTGATTGGTAGTATGCATTGCTAAGGACTTCATTCGGACAACTTTAAAGGCAATTTTCTCAATATTTCGATTTTTTTGCACCCTCAGATTCCAGATATTCAAATAGTTGTATCTCGGCCGAATATTGTCCTATCCTAACAAACCATACATCAATGGAAAGCTTATATATTCAGCTTTCAGATGATGTCAGATCTCAATTTCACTTAAGACTGGTTTTGTTGTCCAGGGTCACATATTACGATGCTTCTGTTAAATTGCATGTACATCGAACATATGTAATGTAATTACATATATATTAAAGTGTTGGCACATTTCGACCATCATGCGCTTCAGCTCTAAATAATGGTCAGAGTTTTCATCCCAAATGGCTGGATTTTACATTTTCATATGCTTTGGAGACATGCAAATCACTGACCTACAGTCCAGTATTTATGCATATCATGTTTCGAATCTGAAAATCAATAGGGATGACCTTTAAATATCTAAAAAGATTGACCAAATATCCAGTTCTGAGTTAAAAAAAACACAGTTGAAATGGAGGCAGCATAGGTCAAAATTGCAATCGAGTTCCACGGCAAAAGAACATCAAGAAAGGAAACTATTCACTTGACGCAAAACTGGGTTATATATTTGCCTAATAACCGAGGCAGGTGAAAGTTATCTCTTCGTAAAGCAAAAGTTCAACCTTTTAATTCGGTTTTGTCAAAGGGCTATAGCCGCCAAGAACGCTGTTAATTCTGAGATGTGTGATTTGGTTGTCTGGAAGTCACACAGAAGCTGTTCTGATTTGAATTAAGATAGAGATGAAGTATTTTATATGAATACAGGCGGGTGGCCGCCGGTCGAGGCCACGGTTCCCTGCTATTCGTTCTGAATGAGCCCAAGGCAGCAGGACACGAACGGATATTATTCAGGCCTTTCCATAATTAAAAAAAGAACGGCTCATATTACTCACAATCCTTAACGGCAAATTGGCCAGACATATAAAGCAAAGCTTTCTTTCAAAACTACTTAGCCCCATCATGGAATAATCCAGTGACAGTGCGTTCAAAAAAACTATAATTGCTGGTAAATAATGATGTTAATTTATCAGCCAATAAACCTGCACCCCATTACAGTACATGAACGAGTCAACATGAGTGTTGTTGACTTTTATAGAAAGCAATCCAAAACATTGAAAAAAGACTTTACTTACTGAGGCCAGAAACACAAGTCAAACGCAGTCACAAATGCCTGGTCAACACATATTACAAATTTTAACTTGTGTTTTTATATTGCGAATACAATAATACTTATAAATCACACTTATAAATCTAGAATCTGGTATGTGTGTACACTACGTTTCAGACCATATTGTTTTATTACATTATGTATTTTAACTGTTTTGTTCAATAGAACCATATTATTACTTGCTTTTGATATTTTATTTGAAACAATTAATATTGCCTCATTGCTATTATATATGCATTTTAAGTCATTTTAAAGTCTATTGTTCGCTTAGGTCTATTTTTATTGGCACGGAAAAAAATGTATACAGTTACTCGATTAATCGTCAGAATAATCGACCGATTACTCGATTACCAAAATAATTGTTAGTGACAGCCCTAATCGTTATGCATATCATATATGAAATATTCAGGCCATCTATCCCACAATGTTGTGATTTTTTTTTTTTTCGCGCTTTAAAAGTTTATCATAACATGACTCACTCTTGCGAAGCAGTAATAGCATTACAATTATAAAATAAGCATTAGAAGCTCAGACTAATATAGCATTCAGTATAGAGCCCTGATTTATTTCTATAAGAGCACAATGCCACATTTCATGGCATTCGATGGCAGACATACTATCAATAAAACGGCTCCACAATACTTCATCACTGCTTTGCATTTCAGCTTCATAAAATACCAGAAAATGCAGTTTGAGAAGATGCACGGAATACAAATGAGTTGCATCCGAACTTATAGACAGCGTTCGGCCCACAAAATGAAATCAGAACTATGAGATCTGAAGTTTCTAGGATATACTCGAAAGAAACGGGGAACAAACCCTCAAGCAATCAATCTTTCAAAGTTTCTGCACAACCGAAAACGTCCAGCCATGGCTATGGCAGTAACCCATTTAATTCAATTATAAAAATGCATTAAAAAGATATTACAGCAGGGACAGAGTGTAATGAGGCATGTTTACTTGAGGATATTGTTTATAATGAGCAGTTGTAGGGTTTAGGCCTATAGTCAGAACAGGACATGAGAGTAAACAGATGGAGATGAGATGAGGGAAAACTCGGAAACACTGTATGGTCTTTCTTTTAATTTAACCAGAAAGAAAAGGAAGGCAAGCTCTGTGTTAATGCACACAGCTTCCCAAGAACCTCAGGCTATCTGTCTTGAAGGAAACAGCCATTATTTATCTGAGCTTTCAGAAATAGTGTCTGTGTATCAAACGTCCACCACACAAAAGAAAAAAAAAGAGCACCATAAACTCAAGAACAGCATGAAACTGATGACTAATTCCAATTATGTATTTTTTTTTTTACAAAAGATTTGTGATATTTTGAGAAGAAAAGAATGTATCTTACCGTCAGAACTCTGTACAACCGTCAAGACGAACACCAGGCCACAGAGCACCAAAGACTTCCATTCTGAACATCCCATCCTGGCTCTGACTGGACTTTCTGCTTTCCACATGTCTGGGTCGAAATCACTGTAGTCACAACGATCCAGCAAAGTCACTCTGAGAGATAACCATCATTGACCTCCGAGCCTGCAAGAAAACCACAGCGGACTGTCAGTGTTTGGCTGTCGATGCGGACCTCCCTCAGGCATAAAAACTTCCTCCTTTAAACTGTTGCAGTCTTGCTCGCCTCAGTTTCCTCGAGCAAATTCACACAGAATTCATCCCAGGAGTAGAAACCCTCTATTGGAAGGTGACTGAGACCTGAAACAGCACCTCCCGCATTACAAACAAGCCATTTACCTCAAAGCCCGTCGTTACCGTTTATCTGACTCTCCTCTCCCAAACCTGTTCCGCTACCATCCTTTTCTGAGAGGAAACAGGTTTTCCGTCCACTAAAGCCACCGATGCATATTCTCCAGACAAAGAGGACTATGTCATGTACAGTATCTCACCCTTTAAATGTTTTCCTTCTCTGCATGTTTACACCCTCCACCGGCCTCCCATAAAACACACTCACGGCCTCATGGGAAACATCGTCACTCCAGTAACGAGCCACTTAGGAGCCCATTAAAAACAGTGTGTGCACCCCCCTAGGTTTCTTAAAG
The DNA here is from genome assembly GCF_001515605.1 of Sinocyclocheilus anshuiensis. Classification (NCBI taxonomy): domain Eukaryota; kingdom Metazoa; phylum Chordata; class Actinopteri; order Cypriniformes; family Cyprinidae; genus Sinocyclocheilus; species Sinocyclocheilus anshuiensis. The sequence continues at coordinate 303,954 of NW_015537935.1, read as the reverse complement.
ATACACTAAATATATCTCACCACCCTTTAATACATCATTGCATCACAGGGTATTTCCTCCTGTCTGGTCAAAGAAAGTATTGGAATTTTTGCTACTTGGATTGTCATATATATGGTTATGAGGTGAGAAAATGTGATTAAAAAACATCAGGAGTCTGTTTACATTAACATATACAAGGAGAGGGATTCACTGAATAGTACATTTCTGTACGATAAGACAAAGAATGTCTAAATGCTAATGCATTGTCTTAAACTTATCAAGGTAATGGACTCCTATATCATTAGTATTCAAGAGTCAACAATCCGACTATAAACAGTATAGTCTCATTGTTTTTTTGTGACCGTGTGGATATGTTGACAAATCTTGACAAGTATAAAAATAACACACACACACACACACACACACACACACACACACACTCACTCACACACCTATTCACGAACAGCTTGTAACACTCCAAAGAGAAAGGAAAACTTGAAATCGCATCATATGACCCCTTTAATCAATTAATGCATTAACGCAATAATAACGCGTTAACTTGCCCAGCCATTCACACAATAGAACTCAAACACACCGACGTCGGGACAAAGCACACAAGCTGACAAGCTAAATATTCATAAACGGGAATCCATGAAGCATATCTTTTTCAGTTACACAAGGTGATATATATATATATATATATATATATATATATATTACAAATAATTTACTACTATCAGGTTTTTAGAAAAATCCATGGTAGTCCATGTTAAAATGTAAGAAACTGAAAAAAGAGAACCTCCTTAAAGAGTTTTTATTATTTATATAATATATGCTTTAAAAAGAGAACAACATTCAAGAAACAAGGTTGGCACATAACCTGGAGACACTACCTCATGAATATTATTGAGAAATAAAATATTTGGAACATTTAGACATACTATTTGGAAACTGGTTGGAAAGCCAAAGAAATACAACAACAAAAGAATTACTGGCTTTTTCCCAGTGTATTTTGAAAAATGTCTAGTAAATGTTATTAACATATTATTATTGCTAGTTAACGTATTGTCCATTTTTATTTCATGAGGGCCACAAATGTCAACAGCTTTGCAGACCTATAATACACAATTAGCAGCACATACCCTTTCATAAAAAAAAAATAGCCTGTGATGAGTTTGTTTTCGATGTTTTAGTATCTGTGCTAGAATATCAGGTCAGTGATCAGATGACAGTGTCCCATTGAGGCAGAAACGCTAGAGGAAATCAATCAACGGTCCAGGGGTGGGCCAGTTAATGCACAGCCACACATGAGTCATTCTGAACACATCCTATTTGACTCCACTGTCATACATTAACCTTTGCCAACTGGATGCTGCCGGTTGTGTACATTTTAAAACCAGAGGACAAACATCATGATACCAGGGTGACGGATGTATTAAGGTCAGATGGACGACAATGTCAAACATTAAATGAGCAAATGACAAAAAACTCCAAATGCTGCTATACAAGCAGTGAATTAGAAATGGCATGGCAGGCTAAATGCAGAGGACAGGAAAAGCAAATCAAATTAATCTGGCTTACTTTCTTTGGCGGAACACAAGCAGAGGAGTTTTGCATTGTTTTTGAAGCTTGAAAGCTTCAGACCTTATTCATTGCAACTAGATGGAAAAGAGTGACCAGTGCAATTCTTCAAAATTTCTCCTTTTGTGCAACCTGGAGGAAAGAAAGTCCTACAGGTTTTTAGCTAAATAAGGGTGATTATAAATGACAGAATTAGTAAATCTAAATTTTTTCACCAATACAGTTGGAACACTGTACTAAAACTGTTTCATGCAGTGCTATTCAGCGCTCCGTTGCTATTAAATCTGCATTGCAACAGCAAAAGAAATGATGATCTTTTTTTTTTTTTTTTTGGCTTGCTGTCTAAATGAAATAAAAAGTCTAGACAATGTGAAATAGTACAAAGGCAATCAATAGACAATATAGCTTTCTGTTGTGTGCAACAACATAGGTAGAGTGTTACTGGTGTAGTCCACTATGTCTATTAATAACTCATCCGTTTGTAAAAAAAAAACAAACAAAAAAACTCGTGAATCAACCAATCAGCTCAAACCAGATCAAAATGACTGAAGGACTCAATAATGAAATCATTAACAAACCAGAATTGGATCAGATTTGAATCAAAATAGAAAATGCAATATCATTCAGTTCCTTGCAGTTCCTATCCCTGCGTTCAATGCTTACAAGCACAGCTGGCTTTTACACCAGAACTGCAAATGCATCATCTTAACTGGCCATTTAGCTTTGAGTTTAAGACCTGGAAAAGATACATGAAACCCTGTGCGACAAAACTGTCTCATGACCAAGGCAAATCTGAATAACAGCTTTAATGAAAGTACATAGACACTGTATAAAGGCATATATATTGCTTTGAGTGCTGGTAAAAATACTGTAATCACTCTCTGTGAATGAAATCTCACTCTTTTTAACTTCTTTTCATCCTTCTCTCAAAAACGATCCTTACGATCCATTAATCAGAGTAATCAAGGTCTCTATCAAGCCGCCACACAAGCAAGAGACAAAAACACAACTACGAACCAGAGCAGAACCAAATTCGTCAGTACAAACTGGAGCTTCTGGAGAAGTTGCTGGAAATAGATTGAACAGCCCCTTTTTAGTAGAGATTACCAAACAGGAAGGGGGTAGTTTACTCATCTATTCATTATTCTGATACACAGCTTTCTAATTCCGACAGTAAATGACATGCACACTGGCGTAATAACGTGCAGAACATATCAGAAATCCTATTAAAATGGCACGGTGTCTCTCAGAGACGATTATAATGGACCTCGACTGCTATGAGTAAGTAAGTTTTATTACCACCTTCACATATTGTTAACAGTAATTTTGTTGTTTTAGTGGACAAGGAGTGGATTATCTGAAAATTAAATTTTAAAAAAATTTCATTTCCATTAACTGATAGCGCCAAATTCCTCCTTTCAGGTTGCCGACGATAAGGAGGATTCAGTCCTGTCGTGTTTTCCCGAGATGCCTCCGTTTTAATGGTAATAGAGTGACATTAATATGGGGAGACGTCTAAGAAGGTCAAAAAATTTCTGAGGACCACCATTATACAGGTATCTTACACGGATAGCACCTGCCAATCAGAAGAAAGAAGTCCTTGACACTCCATGTTTCCCCTTCAGCTGGGATATACGGGAGGGAAACACACTTTCTTTGGCAGCGAAATGCACTGAGCACTTCACAGAATACAGTACACTTTGGAGTTCCATGCCTTTTTTTTAAAGCATTAGCAGCACAGAAATGTACTTACTTACTTACTATTAGATATGTTAGATAATCTACTAACAAAAACAATATTTAATTAATAACTAATTTTAAATAATCAAAAGTTTAATCCCACATTTTGCATGCAAACCTGTTACTGTACAATTTATCCATTTTTGTTACATATAGTGTAACATTACTTAAAATTGTGACATCCTAGAAATAACATACATTGGGTCATTTCTAAATGTAAAAAATCTCATTCATTAGAATTTACACAATTTATAGTGATGAATGCATTTGTCAAGCTAAACCATTCAACCCCGTTAAATACATTTATGTATATTATGTTTCAAAATATATGAAAAATAAATATGTAAAGTTTCTGTTTTCTGTTAATAATTCAATATGAATAGATCAAGAACTACAAACCAACATTTGGTCATAACTTAGTCAGTCCATACTCAGCAATAAACGAATTTCTACATTTAAATAACTTGCTAAATTTCAACCCTGTTTTAACATTACTCAGACACAAATTTTAGTAACAGGACGGGAAAGAAAAAAAAAATAAATAAATAAATATAATATATCTAATATTTAGTTTGACACTTTTCACTGACTATTTGATGAAAATTTGAAATAATACAAGAAAATAAAGAAACAGAGACATATATTTTAGGCCATATACTGTACTCTATTCGCAGGATAGGCACTTTACTGTTTTTTTGCATCAGCCGGGCACAACAAGGAGAGCAAACAGGGCCACAGCATCTGTCTTCATGCCACAAAAAGAGAGCTGCCCAATGTAAGAGGTCATAAAATATCAGGAGAGTCTAGAGAAAAAAAAAGAAAGAAGGTTTCTGCTACTCTCACAGGCTCATCATCTCAGTTTCAACAAAATGCATCAATTTTTAATTCCTGCAAAAACAATGAAAGCAATGTTGCTGTCAAAATGGTGCAAATGCACGGGTGAAAATGCATGTGTGCATGTGTGTGTGTGTCTGTACGTGTGTGTACACGAAGGGACAGTCAGAAACATGTTCTGTCATTTAGCATGATCTGTTCAGATACGTTCGAGCTCCAGACCTCACCTAAGAGCTCTCCTCTTGTTTTAAATTCAACATGAAACAACATCCACGCATTTTACTTCACTCTGTGCCGTGACATATTTCCAAATGAAACAGGATATGAATGAATTCCATTTCATCTTTAAAATATTTAAATCATTAGATTATTTCACAGGCATGGTTACTGCTACTGTGATATAAAATTATTCTTATATTTTTTTGGAGAAGAGGTTAAAATATAAGATGTCTTGGTGAAGTCAGCCAAAATAAAAATTAGTTTCAGAGGCAGAACAAGGTATTACATTTTAATAAAATATTTCAAAGACAATTTTTTTTTTTTTGATAACGTGCACAGATGAGGCGCACAATAATATCAGGAACATAAATAAACTAAATAGGATTAATTTTGATTTCATGTCGGCCTCGTATGTGTTTTTATGTATCTGTCCTTCACTGCCATTTGATTATTGAACACCACTTTACACACACACACACACACACACACACACACACACACAATCCAGCTTGTCTGTCTTTGCAAATACACAGTGTTTCCCTCAGACAAGAGCAGTTGCGTGACGCCTCCTCTGTCCCTCTATTAAGCACCAGATCATCAATTATTCAGCACCATCGTGAGCCATTATTCAACAGGATGATTAATTTTTAAGATAGCAGAAGGGAACACAAAACATAAAGTGAGGGGCATTTAAAGAACGTCTTGAATGGGTGACATTAAAAGCGGGGTGGCGAAGAAATCGACCGATGATTGATTTGGGCAGGTTGATTGATCGATTTCTTATGAGAGGAAATTATTTGGAGATGATTCGAGCTTTGATAGTTCACTCAGCTAGCAGAGATGATTCAGGATTCTGCCACAAACCACAAAGTCATTTAGAAGCGTTTAATTAATGGCCACTTACTTTAATTAAAGTAAACCAGCGAAAACTGGAGAATGGTTTTCTTGAATGTCTACATTCTTAGAGAAAGCCTCACTTAAATCCTTCAAAACACTTTTTTGTGACTTTTTTTTCAGATCTCAACAAGCAAACTGGTGTGAGGGTGAGAACAAGCTCGACAGAAAATCGTTTAAAAATCGGCAGACAGATAAGGAGGGTGGAGTTTGTTCCCGGCGAGAAATCATCTGTCAGGTCTAAATCTCTCCTGACGACGTAACCAGCAGTTAAAGCCTCATGCTAAACCTGATGCTACGATATTGACCTTTCAAGTGTCGAATACGTATGCATGGCTTTATAGTGTCAGAACTTCAGTAATTACTTGATGATTCTGAAATAAAAATGCAATTTTAAATCTAGTGAACAGGGACAAATAATGATGAAAATCTGGACGAAAGGAGCCACAAACCCAGTCTCTCACATGGCTCGAGTTTGTTTGTGTGATGACTTTGTGGTGATCTCTCATTCTGAGCTGTTAGGCTCAAGGCTCTGGAGAAGAAAGCCATGAGAGATTGTGTGTGGATCGTTAGCCTCATTTACATGTGTTAACTAACACTGTGAGAAGTGGAACTGAGACGCAGCTGTCCCTCCACTAGATTGAGACTGAACTCATTTGACCCCCCCCCACACTTCTTAAACTTTTAAAGAAAGTTGACAGGCTAATTGTCAGTTCTAGATACTGCATTCAAAACACTGAAAAGGCCAATTGACATGCCATGTGTTTGTCATGTGACTGTGATAACGTCTCTCCCATGAAGCACCACGAATAACATAACCAAGTCAGTCTCCATATGGACCCAAAATACATAAATATTTGCATATATATGCATATTTTTCAATAGATTTAACAAATATATTGTTTCTATAGATATAATCAAAAACTTTAAATGAACATATTTAAATTTCACACCTTTTTAAATTTGTAATGCACAATGCTTCAATGGAATTGCAGTTCCTTCCCTCATTACAGTTTTGTACCTTTGAATTATTATTATTATACGGTGATAATAATTACCATGGTGAATTTAGAAGATTTCCAATTAAACTTTGCTGCCACAGATTAGCACTCTTAGCTAATGGTACGAAATCAATCCCATATTCTTTATTATCTGTCAGTGGTTTAGAAATCACATTTGACTGTCTAGTGTGTTCTTTTTTCAAAGATCTTGGAATCCAGACACTTAGTACTAGCTATACTTGCAGGTTTCGTGTAGTGGCTTTAATGCTGTATGTTATCGGTAGCAACAAATGTCTTTATTTTGAAGCTAGTTAGCAGATCAGAGAATGCAATGCAACAGATATGGCGGTTGTGTTTTTCACACAGGTTAAAGCGGCACATTAGCACAGCAGTCAGACAGACACAGCTCGGAGTGACTGAAGAGTTTGTGTGTTATATTAGCCTGACTGAACCGTGTCTTGCCGCCTTGTGCTCCTTCAGTCCTTCAAGCCCACGCATTCACACAATCATGCAGAGAATGCGTGACATAATATGACACCATGTTTTCTTGCCATTTCATTCCTGCTTATAGTGTAATAAATGCATGATTGGATTGGGAACAGCGGTTTGCTGGAGGGCCTGAAGCTTGATATTTTTTTTTTACCAGTTGCGAATGTCTTGAGGAAAGGTTTGGAAACTGTCATGAAATGGTTTCTCAACCTCATTCTGTTTATTCACAATTCGAGTGTGACAAATTCACTGCCACATAGATGCTATGTTGTTTATCTCATGTACTTCAAAGGGATTTTTTTTTTTTTTTTTTTTCAAATACAGAGCACATACATCTGACAGTAATAACAGACCATAATGTTGGACATTTAACACAATATTTGTGACCCTGGACCACAAAACCAGTCTTAAGTCGCTTGGGTATATTTTTAGCAATAGCCAAAAAAACATTGTATGGGTCAAAATTATCGATTTTTCTTTTATGCCAAAAAACTCATTAGGATATTAAGTAAAGATCATGTTCCATGAAGATATTTTGTAAATTTCCTACCATAAATATATCAAAACTTAATTTTTGATTAGTAATATGCGTTGCTAAGAACTTCATTTGGACAACTTTAAAGGCGATTTTTTGCACCCTCAGATTCCAGATTTTCAAATAGTTGTATCTCGGCCACATATTGTCCTATCCTAACAAACCATACATCAATGGAAAGCTTATTTATTCATCTTATTTCAGATAGTGTATAAACCTCCATTTCAAAAAAATTGACCCTTATGACTGGTTTTGTGGTCCAGGGTCACATTTTTGCACAATGATGCAATCTAAACAATGATATTCCTCAGAAATTAGTTGGGATGCATCGGAAAACAGCTGCATTCAGTTGCAGGCGAGAGCATACTGGCACTAGGATGTGACATTGATGGGTTTGATGTCATCTAACTTCTCCTTCAGCATTTCATGCGATCCTCAAAAATGGCTGGTGGAACAGGAATGCTTTTGAGAGACGTGTCATATAAGTGACCTGCGTCCAAGGAAACAACCTCCCTGCAATGGACTCTGAACCTGTCCAGAAATCGAAGCCTTTATTGTCCAGAGGAATCTTCCCGATATAAATAGATCACCGGCATTTCAGCTGTCTTCTGCCACCCACGGAAAGGCTGCACACAGAAAATGCCTTTACTGCCTCTCTCTGTCTGTCGTTTTTATTTCTCTAGCCTCTTTATTCGTGTTCTTTCAGCTCTGGTATGTTGTGAAGGTCTCTGCCATTCAGTGTAATTTTCCACAATCTGAGTCTAGAGGAGGATATCATGAGCACACTTGGGGGTGACAGCACAACTGTCTGAAAGTTCAGTAAGCCTGCTTCACAGAGAGGTGAAAAATAACAAGTAGCGTTTCCCTCTGATCAAGGAGTAGGTTTAGATTTTAATAAGAGCTGAACATACAGTATGCAAATGATGCCGTTCAATTATTTATACATCGTTCACGCAGACTTAGTCTTGCTCCGTGTCTTTGCACCCGTTGAGCGTATCGTGAATATATCTTTGTTTTAGTCCTTCAGTGAAAGATAACCGATGATGTTACTACAATAGAGGGCAACTGTAGGGTTCTTGAAGAAAAGAAAAGAAAAATCATATTCTCCGAAGACAAATATTTATTTTCAAGTGATAATCTATGAAAATTTAAAGACAACCCTAACAAAAGCTTTGGGGTTTTTAAATGATGTTAAATACATATTTAGATTGTATTTATTTCAAAAACAGTGTTTAACTCCCTATACTCTTATATAACATTATATTTTGCAATAGACTTAAAATATATTTCACTTTTAAGAATTTTTAATGTTTTTGAAAAGTATTTTATGCGGTCCAAGGCTGCCTTTATTTGATCAAAAATACAGTAAGAACAGTAACATTGTAAAATATTATTATTACAATTTAAAATAACTGTCTTCTATTTCAATGTATTTTAAAATGTAATTTATTCCTTTGATGTCAAAACCAATTTTTTTTCCTGCCATTACTCCAGTGTTCAGTGTCACATGAATCTTCAAAAGTCAATCTAATATGCTGACTTGGAGAAACATGTCTCATTATTATCAGCTGCTTAACATGCTTAATATTTTGGAAAACATGATTTTTTTTTTTCTTTCAGGATTCTTTGATGAATAGAACGTTCAAAAGAAACAAATTTAAATAAAATATAAATCTTTAACAACATTATAAATGTTTTTACTGTCGCTTTTGACCAATCTAATGTGTCCTTGCCGAATAAAAGTATCAAATCCTTTAAAAGAAAACTTTTGAACGTAGTTTTTAATTAATAATTAATCAGCTCTGTTCCAGAACCTAGTGAGCTGCCTTTATAGGTTTCATAGGAATGCATTGTGTCTGGCTCTTTGAAAAAAAAAACACAGAGCTCCTTCCTGTGCAGAGTGTTCCAAAGCCCTCTTATGATGTTCCATTCCGTTAGGATGCTGCCTATGTAGGCAATAGATAGCAAGGCAGCACAGAAGTTTTGGGAGAAGTGCCATAGTCCATAGTTTTTATATTGTACACTCTCTGGGTCTGAATCCATTGTGTTGTTCACATTCACAAATATTTCATTTCACTGAGGCACTTACAGAAAAAAAAAAAACTACAATATAATACAGGGCTGCTTCTGAGCACATTTCAGTCAAACGATGCTTTCTTCATAAAGTTCTCTCACAGTTACACTTCATTTTTTCACAGTGATGCAGCCTGAATTACGACGTTGCTCGGAAATTAGCTGGGGTGCATCGGAAAACAGCTGCATTCAGTTGCAGGCGAGAGCATACTGGCGCTGGGATGTGACATTGATGGGTTTGATGTCATCTAACTTTTCCTGCAGCGTTTCATGCGATCCTCAAATGCTTTTGGAAGATGTGTCATAAAAGTGACCTGCGTCCAGGGAAACAACCTCCCTGGACTCTGAACCTGTCCAGAAATCAAAGCCTTTAGTGTCCTGATGAATCTTCCAGACATAAATAGATTACCGGCGTCTCAGCTGTCTTCTGCCACCCGCGGAAAGGCTGCAGATACAGAAAATTCCTTTTCTGCCTCTCTCTGTCTGTCGTTTGTATCTCTCTAGCCTCTTTATTCGTGTTCTTTCAGCTCTGGTATGTTGTGAAGGTCTCTGCCATTCAGTGTAATTTTCCACAATCTGAGTCTAGAGGAGGATATCATGAGCACACTTGGGGGTGACAGCACAACTGTCTGAAAGTTCAGTAAGCCTGCTTCACAGAGAGGTGAAAAATAACAAGTAGCGTTTCCCTCTGATCAAGGAGTAGGTTTAGATTTTAATAAGAGCTGAACATACAGTATGCAAATGATGCCGTTCAATTATTTATACATCGTTCACGCAGACTTAGTCTTGCTCCGTGTCTTTGCACCCGTTGAGCGTATCGTGAATATATCTTTGTTTTAGTCCTTCAGTGAAAGATAACCGATGATGTTACTACAATAGAGGGCAACTGTAGGGTTCTTGAAGAAAAGAAAAGAAAAATCATATTCTCCGAAGACAAATATTTATTTTCAAGTGATAATCTATGAAAATTTAAAGACAACCCTAACAAAAGCTTTGGGGTTTTTAAATGATGTTAAATACATATTTAGATTGTATTTATTTCAAAAACAGTGTTTAACTCCCTATACTCTTATATAACATTATATTTTGCAATAGACTTAAAATATATTTCACTTTTAAGAATTTTTAATGTTTTTGAAAAGTATTTTATGCGGTCCAAGGCTGCCTTTATTTGATCAAAAATACAGTAAGAACAGTAACATTGTAAAATATTATTATTACAATTTAAAATAACTGTCTTCTATTTCAATGTATTTTAAAATGTAATTTATTCCTTTGATGTCAAAACCAATTTTTTTTCCTGCCATTACTCCAGTGTTCAGTGTCACATGAATCTTCAAAAGTCAATCTAATATGCTGACTTGGAGAAACATGTCTCATTATTATCAGCTGCTTAACATGCTTAATATTTTGGAAAACATGATTTTTTTTTTCTTTCAGGATTCTTTGATGAATAGAACGTTCAACAGAAACAAATTTTAACAACATTATAAATGTTTTTACTGTCGCTTTTGACCAATCTAATGTGTCCTTGCCGAATAAAAGTATCAAATCCTTTAAAAGAAAACTTTTGAACGTAGTTTTTAATTAATAATTAATCAGCTCTGTTCCAGAACCTAGTGAGCTGCCTTTATAGGTTTCATAGGAATGCATTGTGTCTGGCTCTTTGAAAAAAAAAACACAGAGCTCCTTCCTGTGCAGAGTGTTCCAAAGCCCTCTTATGATGTTCCATTCCGTTAGGATGCTGCCTATGTAGGCAATAGATAGCAAGGCAGCACAGAAGTTTTGGGAGAAGTGCCATAGTCCATAGTTTTTATATTGTACACTCTCTGGGTCTGAATCCATTGTGTTGTTCACATTCACAAATATTTCATTTCACTGAGGCACTTACAGAAAAAAAAAAAACTACAATATTAGACGAAGAGAAAGCTAGAACATTTCACTCTAAGAACATGAGCTCCTAAAATGTTAGTGAGGACAGGAAACCATTTGGTGCAACAGAATTAATTAAGCCAAAGCAATACAGGATTATCCAATTATAAGACTAATATGGCTTTAGCAAAGGTAATTGCTTTGATGGGGCTTGCAATTCGCTGCATGCACCGGACAGAAAGTCCAATAGGAAAACCGACTGCACTACAAAAGGCTTCTTCTTTCCTTATGTATTCTGTGACATAATCTATGAATCACATTAAACTCTGTGAATGAATGCACACACACGCACACACACACACACACACACACACACACACACACACACACACACACACAAGATGTTTCTACACTTCAGCTGGGCATGTTTTCCTTTCTCTTAATTGCAGTGAAGTAACCAGACACACCACTGGAGGCTGGTGAAGCAAACACTGAGTAGATCTTATCAGAATACAACAAAAGAGGCCACTGGAGCCGTGGCGATGACGGGGGGCCACTCGGCTGACGGGGCCTCGGCTCTGGGCCGTGGGCTCGCAGAACTCACTCACAAAGTAATGTGTCGAATGTGCTTCATTCAGCCAAGAGTACAGAGATAAAGCAGCGCTGTACATCACGGGAGCTAATAACAGTTAGAAATATGGCTATTAATTATAAATGCAACGTTTTTGTCTGCTTGTCTGCATTGTGAAACTTTTAAAATTAATATTTAAACAGTTTAAACAGCTCAGAAAAAAACAGTATGTTGTCATTATTTTTATTATAAAAAATGTGTGTATATATACAGTGTGTGTGTGTGTGTGTGTGTGTGTGTGCGCGTGTAAAAATAGAAGTGTTTGACACTTCGCAGCTTTGTGGAGATCAGAGCCATTTCAGCAGGGGCCACAAACCAAAGATATCAAAACTGCCATGTGGATGAAATACACTTTAAATAATTACAACGTGATTTATGGGAGGTTACTTTATACACAAATTTGAACTTTAGCGTTATAAAAAAATAGTATTTTTCCATTTTTGATATATCTTATACTATACATCCGCTCAGTCTTGACTCGTCATTTTATGCAGCGCATGTAACAGGCTGTGACCTGTGTCCCCTCCTTATGCAGCTCACATTAGAAATGCATTGTGGTCATCATAGTCAGCCTGACAATAAAGGAACTCAGTTTATATCATCTGCCGCTTAATCCTGCGCTTCACAGCCAGAGCTGCGGCCTGGCAGTGCTACACACGCTCAAGACACATCGAGCAAAGGCGCTCATTGTAGGAGACCTGATCATACTTTGTCTCCCGTTCTGCATCATTTCCTGTCCTCTGTACTCTTGTCTCTCAGGATAAAAATCCTATATGTTACAGAAGAAGACATTACAATTCAAACAAGACCGAATTTCAACATGATTTCAAAATGAAACCCGTAAATGCTATTGAGTTCTTTTCCTCAAAGGTAATGGCTTAGTCTGCCATTATTTTTTTTATTTCAATGAGGGAAAAAAATGTTGGGTAGGACTTGATTTAATCCAGTGAGATTTCATTGGACCATGAAAAGTGGGCGTTCCACATCAGAATGGAGCCAGACCTGAATGCAAATTTGCAACGGACGCAAACTCAGATCTTTTGAGGAGGCTTTTTTTGACTGGGACATGAAGGCTGAAGGTCAAGTTCACTTTAATGTATCCCAGAGTTCACTTTTCAAACTTGTCATTATTATTTGCTTTTACTACCATAACATTTATTACATCACATTAATTGCTTTGTTAATTATCGGCAAAATACTAGAAGAGAGCATTACAAAGAACAGTATGCTGAAACAATGCTTTAATAGCTTTTTGGATGCAGCCTTGGTAACATCAGCCAAAAAAACGAAAGTCATTGCTGAGGTGAAACAAGTCCAGTGTATCTGTATGTTTTTTGAAATCAAATAAGGCTTTTTAAATCCTTTTTAAGATGTGCAAAAAATAAAATGAATACCGCACGTTCATACAGAACAAACCAATACAATCTCAACAGAAATCATATCTCACGATCCTTTACTTAATTAAATAGGCTATTAAAAAAATGAAGACATGTTTTACTCAATATGTGTAGAAATTTGTGTATGTATCAATATATCAATACAAACGAATTCAAGGTCGAGCAATATTAAATTTTGCGGGTTAAATTTCTGATATATATATATAATTTATATTTAAAAATGTAATAGGTTCAGTTCATGATTGAATGACAATCCCTGATTCCATTCAGCACATGATTTGTATTGTATTCATATGTCAGGCAAGGACCAACAAAAAAAAAAGGTAAAGAAAAAAAGAAAACAAGCATGTTTTCTAAACATGAATCCAGTTTGTTCGGGCAGTAAATATTGCAGCTGTCATTTCTCAGCCTAGCGTGGCTGATGCATTGCATTAAATGAGTGCACACAACACAATGCCGCTGACAAGCTGCATTTGAGCCAGAACGGCCAGATGAGTGGTGTCAGAGCGACAGACACTTGAAGGCTGTTTGTATTGTGCACATCAGCACTAGAGTAAAGAGTAATGACTGCTACCTTAAAGTAATTAACTTAGCTCTGCAACCTGGCTGTTTGTCTGAATTAAACTCTCCACTCATTATGTGTCATCTTACGCAATGTGGCCGACGACCTCCTTCGGAAAATCAATGGAGGCGGAGCTGTCAGATGTCACTCGCAGACAGATTATCCAATCAGTGTATACCCCTGGCCTGCACAAAGGTCTCACACCTCAATAAACTCCTAATCTGTGCAGCATAATTTAGATTAATGCATGGAAGCAACAGCATTGATTTAGTCGTAATAAAGAGTTCTCTAGCTTGCTCTATTTTGAAGAGCCCCAAAGTGCTGATCTAGGAACAGTATCCTCTTTGAATTCCTGAGCTTAATCAGTACAAGAGAAAAAAAAAAAAGGCAGAGATCAGCCAATGGTGGCCAGCAAGTCAACCAAAGTGGAAATCCCATTGCCCATCACTGCACTGTCCTCACAAAATTACAGACAGAAAATGTAATAATAATAATAATAATAATAATAATATGCATACATAAGTGAATATATATTATTTAATTATACTTATTTACTTATACTTGAAATTGTTTTGCTGTTTTTAGAAATGTACTCAAAATGTGTTGTACTCAGTCAGGTTTTGTCAGGTAACGTAAAAATGTGCTTTATTATTTATAATTTAAAAATGTGGCATTATTATTTAATATGAATGTATCAACCTACACTACACAAGGTTACACCAACAAAAGTCGTTTTCAAGGATCAGATCAGGTAGAAATAGCTTCTAAAATCAAACACTGCAAAGTGTTAAAGACCAAAAGACTAAGAAGACTAAGAATGTTCTATGTTTGGATCTCTTTAACATTCTTTCCCTTAACTATCAAGCCTTCTCGCTTTCATTCTGATATATATTTTCAGCTGAATCAGCACCTGGAGAGCATTTGGAGAGATCATTTAAAGCAAAATTATCTACGAAAGGAGGTAAGGAGATTTAGAAACACACTGCCTCTGATTATACTCTCATGATGGGTTACAACTGCCCTGATAAACTGTCACATGAACAGCACAAGATAAATCTGACCTCTGACCCCGGAATGTTTTTAGGAAACTTCCTGTTGACCCCAGAATAGATTAGTTATCTGAGGATTATAATGCACACTACCGGTCAAAGTTTTGAACACTTTACTGAAATTGGGCCTACATATGATCTTCACTGTTTTTTTAATTTTTTAAATTTTGTATTTATTAATTTTTTTTATGGATTATTGAGAACAAAGGAAAAGGTGTTCACAATACATTGGAACTCCTTCAATATTGTCCCATTACTGGTTGAGCTGTAATATAGACAAAGAGTGGCTACTTTGAAGAAGCTAAAATATTAGCTTAATATTTCTTATTAAAGATTGTTGGTCACTATGCACAATTCCAAAATGTCAGTATGAATTATTTAATACATTTAATGATTACTATTATTATTTTTACAAAACAATACAACATAAAATAGTAGTACGTTTAATAGTAGATGTTTATTAGTATTATAGTAAATATTTATTACTACTACTTATAATAATAATAATAATAATAATAATAATAATAATTTAAGATTAATAAATAATTAGTAAAAGTAACTAATAAAAAAAACCATGAGACTTCTGAAAGTTTGCATTTCCATAATCTTTGACATTTGAAGAAGTTTTGTCGTAGATGACTTACAAAAGAAGGATCACACTGTAGGCCAACTTCTCTTCAGCGTTCTGAAATAACAGGTGCGTCTGCTTGAAAATGACCCTTTCACGTGTGCTCCTATAAACCAGCCCACAACCCTTCTCCTAACACCAGACGTCTAATAAACCTCTCTCTCTCGCTCTCGCTCTTTGCTCACAGATACTGTTTACCCTGTGCCTGGGTTCCTACCTTGTCCTCTCTGATGAGAAATTGAATTTTTTTTTTTCTAAATAGCAATTCTGGGATAGATAAGTCATGCCCCCTGTGCATACCTCAAACTAAATATGTGTAGTTCTGAATTTGAAAATGAAATAACATGAATCATGCTGTGGACTTCATTTACATTTAAAAAACACGGCAGAGCATAAGATAAACGCTAAATGGATGTAATCCACGATACCAAAATATCCCTTTCCACATAGGAAAAAAATATATATTACAACAGCATTGTTTCTATCCTTATAGTGATGCAAAGTATATAACTGTCTAAATAATTTCTGAAAAACATTATTTTTTTTTTTTTTTTTATTAACTTTTATTCGCACTGGTATTTACATTTACAAAAGTGATCAGAAACACGCAGTGAATTTGCACCATTTGGCAGTGATTTTATTAGTTATGTTCAATTTTATTGGGTTATTCTTAGTCTTATTCTATTTTACAATGCAGAATTACAAGCAAAACCATATTTTCTATTATTGTATTATTATTATCATTATTTAAAAATACTTTCAATTGCCAATTAGTTTTTGTTTGGAAATGATTTATTTGACAAAAACAGATATTTCAAAACAAATCCCACTGATCGCATGTCTGAACACACTCTGGAGGCTGGGTGTGTGCTGCCCACAGTCTGCAGCTGATTAAAATGGCAGCCTGTGTATAAAGTCTGCCGTCCCACTGTCATACAAACCTTTCGCAAGCAGAAACAAACGCTTTGACAAAATGGCAGAGAAGGCGCCCGCTGATTACTGATCGTAAAATAAAAACCACCGTAAAATGCAGGTATTTGACCCACCAAAGGCAGTTGAGCACTTGCACTCCAAGTGTAACAGGGCTGTTTATTCCCTGCAAATTGGCGTGCGTTTATCGGCACAGCAGGATGCTCTGTAAACACACAACTGAATCAAAAACAGGGAAAGAAATCATCTGATTTGAAATTCTTGCACAACTGAATGTGTTTTTGATTTTTTGCGCTTAGTAACCACAGCGTATGGCCTTGTATCCTGTATGACAGTGGCTCTAAAGTAACAGCATTGCCCTACGGAGCGAATGTCAGTGCTGAAGTGGTTTGTGTTTGTCAAAGTCTTCAAGCACATTTTTATTAGTATCATTTTTAATAGCATTAAATCACTGCTCTGAACACTATTCCGAAACCATAGTTCCATAGACCATAGACATGCTACATGACGTTGTATTTATTGTTCAGTAAGTCCGATTATTTGATTCGGCTGAGAAAACGTTCTCATGTCAGTGACATTACACTGTTGTGCAAAACACACACAGAGAATACTATGTATTATTCCACAGTTTGGCTTGTTCATTATATAGGGCTCAACTGTGATTTAAAAACACTCTGACTTAGTTTGAACTGATAAAATGCTTGTATTTTACACGTTCTACTGTTCATACTATGCCAAATGCTCTCTACATGTGTCTGCTATTCACCACATGGTCATAACATTGAAATCAGCGCACTGGGCCACAAATCATATTTTCCCAGATCGCAAACAAAAATGAAACAATCAATAAATTACAAATTCAGAATATTACAACAGAAGAAACATTAATACGGAGCAAAAAGTGGAAGAGAACAAAGAACTCCCAAAGCAAACCTAATACAGCTCTCGCTGACTAAATTAAATAAAAAACAAATCAATATACGGATACGCTCTAAAACTGAGACTTTTAAAGTTGACTTAAAAAAAATAAATTCACATTATATTTAGGAGACAACGTCTGCACTATTTAGACGAAGTGAATCGTGAATAATCAGACATGTTCTGGTCTTTACATGAAACGGACTCTCATAAAGCTACACACTTGAATGTGTGTGTAGGTGTTATGACATCCATTCATCCCTGCATTACTGGAAATGTAGAAAAAACACTATTTTTCAGCTCTGAGTGAAAATACCTAAGCAAGTTCTCTGGTGGATCTCATAATCCTGCTCATGTTTGGCTGTTTTCATTTCTCTGATGCAGGAAGGGGGCCAGAAAGAAACAGAGCCAAGGAAAATATTCCTTTGAAATGAAAAGGATGGGATAGTGTTTTCACACACAAACACAAAGACGAGGAGAAATGAACTACAAGCCCTGGTCCCCTCTCACCCCTCCTGTTCTGCGGGCCTGTGCTCAAGCTAATAGAGCACAGGGCTCAAACAGAGCTCAGGCCACTTTGAAATGCTAATGGAGCGGCTTCAAACAGAGTCCATTCACACTTATACAAATTCAAAAAACATTTTTGGGGTCAGAGAATGTCTATTTAAAGCACAAATGGTGACATGCAAGAATTCAGAGTAAAAACCACACGCCATATGGTGAAACTCTGCATCTGTACCTAAAGTCCTGTTTCGGAGAAATTAGTGAGCATTTCAAAACCATATTGGGTATTTGAAATAATTTGTAGGTTTATGAGATCAAATATAAGCCTATTTTAAAGCGTGCATATTTTTTGTTATATGCAAATACTATATTACAAGATATTTTTCTGTGTTATTAATGTAACAATGGAAACATGCCATTAAGCAAAACTCTAAGATGAACCAGAATAAAAGAAAACTCTAATATAAAATACATCTCCCATCAATATAAACTGCATCTGTAGGTCCAGACCGCTCTGATTCAGGTGACTCGATATGTTTCGCAGTTTTTTAGCGTCACTCACGTCATGCACCGCATTTCAAACAACACCGCGCTCATGCATCGACTCTTATTACTGCCTCTTAAGCACCGGAGTGATGTTTACCCGAAAACATTTGTGATTTGCTCAGTGTTTTGGTAACATTTCAAATTACAGTGTCCAGCTACAAACAGCATATGCTATTATATTTAATTACTACAGTCATAACAATAATAATATGTAATCATCAGTGCCGCAAATAATTATAATACATTAATTACATTATTACTACCATGTAATTACAATGTAACATGCATACAAATGCAAAGTTTGCCGGTTTTTCTTTGCCCCTGCAAGATGTTCATTTCACAGCAGTTCAGAGTGTGTTTGGGCAAAGAAGTGCCACCGACCGGATTCTGCTCATCTCACTGTTGGCACCTGGGGCCTGGGTGCGGATTAATTATGAATGTGGGGTTAAAGGATCTAATTTTACAGCGGCTGCTCACAAGTGTCCGATGTTACATTTAGAGAAAGTCAGGTTCAGAAAATGTAAACCACTCTGGGTTCTTACAGTACCCTAGTTAGCACTCTATCACTGCTGTCTGCGCACCCTGAACCATTCTTTTCACATTAATCATGCTGAGGAGTTAAAAACGAGCAAAAAGAGCCTGAAATTGCTTTTAATTATAGACACAAGACCTCAATTTAACAACCCGAGTCAAGCTTTAGTGAGTTCAACAGTTGATGTAGGTCACCACATGCTTGTTGTAGGAAGCAAAAGGCAATGACAATAAATTAAAGTGTGCAGACTTCACCGACACCTTTAAAGAATTTCCAATGGAATGAGATATCTCTATGGGATTTATTTGAAGGCTCCTCATTCCCACACTAATAGTTTCCATTCAAAGAGAGAGAGAAAGAAAGCGTAAAAGACAAAGAGAGCAATGGCAGCCGAGCAAATCAATCCACATCTGGTTGTGTTTTGATTAACCATTTCTCAATTAGCCATAGTCCCCCTTTCCATCATTTTAATTACTCTGAACAGAGTAGTTTTGTTCTTTTAGAGTCATCTAACTGGAGCTCAACTCTTTCATGCATTTTTTTTTCATACAAGTTATGAAATGTAATGCATGTTTAAAATACAAACTTCGGTCCACCGTTATTATCTTGCGCTATCGTTATCTTACATCACGCATGACCCTGATAATTATGTTCTCATTAAAATTGTTGCACGAAAAGTTTGAGTAACCAACCCAAACTTGTTAATCGCCCACTTTGGAGATGTACCTGCATAAAGGCGCATTATGATCATTAACAAAAAGCTTCTTACCTTTTGTGAGTGCGCGGATAGTTGAAGAAAAATCAGACGGAAAGTTAATTAATCAGTTGAGTCAATTGCAAGCATGTCTTCGAACGGGAGCAGCGCGTCTCAGCGCGCAACGCACACATGCTCCGCTCCGGCAAGTGAGCCTTTTTCTCAGTGTGAGCGCTCGCATTCCCGCAGACCCGCGCTCAGTCCTGCGCTCCGCCGCGCCGGGATGAAGAGATGCGGGGACGGTGAAAGAGTCCGTCCGTCCTTCTGGAGGAGAGAGAGAGAGAGAGAGAGAGAGAGAGGGGGGACGCGGACCCCTTCGCAAGGCAACTAATGAAAAAAAAGAGCAAAAAAGGAACGCGAGACAAATAAACAAGTAAAAACGGTCCTCTTTATTTATTTCAGTCCTTTGCGCGTCTTCTTCAGGTTTGTTGAGTCCCGTTCCAGCCGGAGAGACAGCGGCCCGCGGCTGAGGGATTTCTCTCTGTGCGAGCCGAACTGAGACGTGAGAGAAGGGCTGCGCTTAAAACCTGGAACCGGACTCCTGGATCAGCACGGATGCAGAGTGATCAGTGAGGAAATGATCGCATGAACATATTATCACGAGTACAACTTAAGCGATGGCTGCTGTGGAAGACGATTACGCAGAGCTGAGGAGGAAAGTAAAGCAGATTATTTGTTTTGTATATACAACTTTTGGCCCGTTTCCATTGGATTTGCATTGCTGCATGTCCCTCATTGGGGCACACTGGAGAAAGATTCCCTCATGCAGTGGGCTGGCCTGCTCAGCCAATGACTGCACATGTTTTCTCACTGTAATTCTAGCTTGCATCAAAAAGAAAAAGTGCAGATTTTTGTCTTTTTTTCCTCAACTTGTCCTCAATCAGAATGACCGACTCTAGCCATGCGTGCTGCAACCGGAGCAGTAATCCACAGAACAAAGGTGCATGCATGCAATTTTCAACAACGCACTTACCATTATTTAATTTGTTGACCGTCCTCACAGTCAGTGACCCTGAAATGCAATGCACATTAATGCACATGTTAAAGAACGAGTTGAAAAGGCCATGCAAGGAGAAACATGCAATTGGAACACATCCCCCCCTACACCTGGCTTTAATAAAGCTTCGGAGCGACATTTCAGTCAAATACAGCAACTCTAAAGGCGCATTTCTCTGTTTCACTCATACAGCAGGTGAGGCTCACAGCATAAGAGCGCATACTTATATTTTCATATGCATAACTTTACATAGTTATAAATCCATTTTGGAGGACAAAAGAGAAAACAGATGTGGTAAAGGTCATTCTGATATTTTTTTCTGATGTTTATGCATTAGTTTTGCAGAACTAAAACCACATGTGTTTTGCATTCTTGCAGTCAAAGGAAGGCAATGCCGTTTAGCAAAATCAGATATGCACAAATACACACTCACTCACATAGGCACAAAAACACATCAGCTCTGTTACAAACCACTGATTTTATCTATTTAAATATGCTAGGGTTGTCTCCTCAAAAAAAAGAAAAAGGAAAGAAAATTAACTCATTAATTTTGCTGTTAGTATTACATTTATTTCAGTGGGAAGTACTTCAGAACAAACTCTTAAAACAAAGAAAATAAACCTGGAGAATCAATAGATTCAGCAAATGTGAAAATACAGTTACAGTTCATATATATGTATTTAATAAATATAATTGAATCGTAAAACTGTATATAAGAGAGATTATATAAGAGAATAATAAGAATAATTATCGAAAGCAAAGCAAAGCTTCATGTTTAATGTGTTTCTATGCTTATGTGGATTTTAAAGAAACAGACCTTGCAAAATGAATGTTTGCAGCCGAGAACCTGCAACAGATATTTGTCATTTTTATATGAATATGACTTCAGCTGAACTGTGGTGTATTGTAATAGGATTGACATAATGAAAATAACACTGGTTGATCTATTCAGGATGGAATTGTATTAATTTTAGTTGCTCTTTATGATATGTAGCGCAGCAGATTGTAGCTTAAATCAGGATTAGTTGGATTTTAAAGAAACAGACCTTGCAAAATGAATGTTTGCAGCCGAGAACCTGCAACAGATATTTGTCATTTTTATATGAATATGACTTCAGCTGAACTGTGGTGTATTGTAATAGGATTGACATAATGAAAATAACACTGGTTGATCTATTCAGGATGGAATTGTATTAATTTTAGTTGCTCTTTATGATATGTAGCTTAAATCAGGATTAGTGCAGGTATTAAGCTGTGTAACACTCTTCCAATCATGATCATCAGAAAATGTGCAGCTTTCCTCTGCTTTACTGTTTTTGCTAGGTCACATCAGACCAAAAAAAAAAAAATCCTCTGAACTAATTGTAATTAGTTGAAATGATTGTAACTGTTATTTTATAACCTTAAATACTCTACATAAGAATGCTTTGATATTTCAGTCTTTTTTCAGTCGCCATTGTTTTAAAGCATTCTCATGTTAATGAAAGGTTTATAGGTATGAAATTTAAAATGTATAAAATTGTCTAAGATTGTTTGGGATAAGAACATCTCTTCTCATTGTCATTCTCCCATAAGAAAGAAAAATCACAAATGAGATCACTTTTACACTTTTTTTATCTATTTTATTTGTATTTAAATTAGACGTTTGCTAAAGTTTTTACTTTAAAAACAAAAACTACAAATAAAAAAATCCAGTAATTTTGTCTCCTTCAGAAAACCTCAGTATGTCCTAAACTGTGCCCAGATTTGCCAAAATACCACAGAGATTTCAATAGCTCAAAAAAATTCTCATCAAATTCTTTAAAGGACAAATGATCTGCTCTGTGCGTTCCCCCGTTTACTTTTTTTCTCCCAAGGAATTTTAGGAGAACATCTTAGACTAAGTCGGTGCTTAAATTCCAACTCCTTTACGTCTCCTGAGCTATGAAAGAGGAAACTCTGAACAATATACTGTATATATTTTCCATGCTGCATCCAGTAAAATTAATCAAAAACCACAAAACCAACTGCTTTTGACAGAAACAAAATAAAACATCTGCAATAAACACCCAAAACTATTTTAAATCAATTCAAAATGCTATCAAGTAAAACCAGCCCTCCTCAAATGTCTCCTCGCCTTTCCAGATTTCACTGTTTACTCAGGAGAGAACAGGGAGGAACGGTCCCAAGCCTCAAAGGAAGTTCACATTGGACTTCCTTCATGACCACATAGGTTTCTGGATTACACAAATGTCAAATAACTGACCTGTAAAGCAAGTGACTTATACAAACAAATGCCACTCTCCCACATGTAACGCTACCACAGCCTTCAACAGTTTGTACATGTATGTCACTGTATTATGCCGTGATTTTGTATTCTCTCTCAAACTCTCTCTCTCCGAAGAAGAAGAAACACGATATCTGCTAAAACAAATATCTGTGAAACAAATCTAACCAGTGCTGAATGGTTTAGCAACTGTTATTAAGGTCACTGTAATTTAAAGTCAGTGTTACGTCTGAACTTGGAGGCTCGATGCAAAGACATCCACAGCCAAGTGGAAACAGATGTGGCGTAAAAGCAGATACAGCACTAGCCGACAGCTCACAGCTCAGCCCTTCTCTGAGGTCCGCCAGTTAAGATTAATATAGCCCAGACATTAGCATATGCAACTGCCGTACGACGACCTGCGAGACTCCAATTCATTCTATTTACGCAAGAGGCCAAAAACCACATTCTGCAATAACGTTGTCCCTTACCCATTAGGAAGCTCGGGGTGACTCAGTGTCTTATCCAAACTGCACAATTATCTGATGTTTATACAATTGGAGATATCATCTCTAAATTAATAAAGACCAGAACGTTGCAGAACCAAAAACCAAGAAACCCCAAATGGGCTTAATTTGTTTTTTTAAATAATTAGAATTTTTTGCTTTTGTTCAGAGTATTTGCAGTAAGTCATCCACACATTAGATTGAAAGTTGTTTTACACATTTCATTCACGATGAACTAATGGTAATTTAATGAATTAATTCATTCATTTAATATTTATTGTCATCCTATGTAAGTTTCAGGATATTAAACGCTAAAATATATTACATAATCCAATAAAATATATTACATAAACCAGTGAAATATTTTACAGCTATTAGAAAAATAATAATAATGTTTGACCATTAGCAGACCTTTTCCAGTTTTTGTTTTACACCAACCAAAACTAGAGTGTAAACTTTACAATTTAACTAGGAAAAATAGCCCAAACTTGCATACAGAAGCAGAGAGAATAATTTGTCTGTGCCACATGGTGTCTGGACATTTAAAGATGCTGCTGGTGAGTTTCTTTTGTTTTAATTAATAGGAGTACAGTAAGAGAAAGGTAGACGTCCAAACCCAATGTGACATTACAGGTCCCCTCTGAGGTCAATAATCTGCTGAAATAATTGCCTGAATATTTAATTGAGAGAAGATGAAAAATCTCTCACAGTCATACATAATTGTAAATGCGCAATCCCCAGTCCAGATGTGTACCCTTATTAATTATATTCATTTAAAGAGAACTCTTTCAGTTCATATGAAAGACGATAATTATAAAACTTTTTGAATGCATACAGCTTATTTCCATAAAACATTATTGTCCTAAATCTATTCATTGAGTGCTCAGTTATGCATAAATTGGCTGAAATTAATGTTTAAACTCATCTTAACTCCATAACAACTGTGCAACCTCACGAGGCTTGTGGCACAATAAAAAAGGGTTAGATGAAGATTTCATTTCCTATTTACATCGACTAATGTCGTTATTTATTTATTTTTTTTAATGACTAAATGGCAATACAGTGTTCGGTCCTCTAACTGATTTCTGGATATTTTATTTATTGTACAAGAACTATTATTTCAGTTTCACCACACAGCTTTACAGTAGGTGAAACCTTTATAAATGTGTATTAGGAAGAAAAAAAGAGAAACCTATGCACTCTCGTTTTCGTCACGTGATAAAGGTTCGTTGACGACGATATTTAGTCATAATTTTCGTTGACGAAAGCAACACTACATAAGACATGTGAGATAAAACTCATTTTGTACACACAAATTTGTAAACATTTTTTAAACATTAAGAGGTAAAATTCCTACCAGCATCTGAACTTTTATTTTCCTTTTTAAAACAAATGATCTGCAGAAGCTGTGATTTCATTTGATTTCATCAACCACATATATAATATACAAGAAAAAAATGCAATTTTGATAAATACTATTTATTTATTTATGTATGTGTGTGTGTGTGTTTATTTATTTATTTTCATTTAAAATAAGTGGCTCAAAAATCAGATGGCTTACTGATTGGTCATGACACTTTATTTACAAATTATTTAGAATCAAGGGGTAAACTATAAATGTGAATTTCAGCGAGACTGAGCTCGTGGTGATTCATAGCAAAGGTCTGATTATTATTTTTTCAGTCTGGATTTGGTTAACCCAGTCTAGTTGGGTTCAGGTAAACTCTGTCTGCTACGAATCAAGTCTCAGTTGCTTTATTTGTGTTTCTCTTGATTTTAACTTCTGTTGATTAAATATTGATTAAATTAGACACAGAAGTGCTTGCAAGGCAACAAAAGAAAAGTCGTAACTTCAAATGTAAATAGATGGGAAAATGGACAGAAATTTATTGATATTTACAATTTAAAAAAATAAAAATAAAATTGAAAGCTAGCTCAATGTCCCAACTTCTCAGTCTGAAGATACAATTCACAGTTTGCAAAATGGTATCAATGCTTCACTCTAAAAAATGCTAGGTTAAATATAACCCAGCGCTGGGTTAAAAAGGGACAAACCCAGCTATTGGGTTGTTTTGACCCAGCAGTTGGGTTCAAAACAACCCAACCGCTGGGTCAAAACAACCCAATAGCTGGGGTTGTCCCTTTTTAACCCAATGCTGGTTTATATTTAACCCAGCATTTTTTAGAGTGTTGGTAGTTTTGAACTCAGTGAGAAATTTTTCAACTTCAATACTGACACCTAAGACTGAAATTATCTACAAAACAAAGATCGAATGAAACCTGTAATTGAAAAGTAGTTCTGGGTGAAATGGGGGAAATTGGAATAAAATTAGAATTTGAAAAAATGTGATTGGCTCTTGCTTGCACAAACCTCACAGCCACAGGAGTTGTAAATGGTTGACAGGGCATTGTTATGTGGATGCTAAGGTATTCTCAGTGATTTTAGCATTTTGCTATTCAGTTGCTGGGGTTTTCTGGGTGGTTGCTTCCTGGCCCAAGTCAAAAGAGCTCGCCCCCCCCCATGTCTCTATGGTCACGTACCCACTGCTAAATTTCTAAATTGACAGCTACAATACATTTGAATGCAGGAACGAATCTCTTAAATTATAGTTCCAAATGTGCAAGGAATATACATTACTCAAAATCTTGTTGATTTAATAATAACCATAGCAACATTTTGACTTTTCATGAGAGTAAACTACAATGTCAAAAATACAAAAATCAAAAATCCTTTTTGATAAGCTTAAACCTTTAACAAAAGTAATATTACCGATCTGGGGTGCGTTTCCCAAAAGCATCGTTAGCTAACTATGGTGGTAAATTCCATTGAACTCTACTGGTAACGACAAACTTGCGACCAAAGTTGCTTTTGGGAAACTGATCGCTGAGATATATTATCACCCAGCAATTGTTAGCAAAGCTAGCATGTTTTAAGATTTTAAACCAACTCTCTGAACCTTAATGCAGAGAATGGGTTTCTGATACAGCCTGGTGAGAGAAATCATGGAGAGAGACAATAATATCAAAATTTGTGAATGAATGTAAACAAAAACCTCATTACATTAAGGATGTTCAGTTAAAATGAGTCCTTAAGCCTACGTATAAGCAATAGTGAATTTGCCTTAACAAACACAAATTAAAAATAAATTTTATGGAAATTAAATACAGTATTGCCTTGAGTATCTACACTAAACACTAAACCTGGTCACATAAAATTGTGTGTGCTGTGCCATGGCGCATCAGCGAACATATCAACTGTCATCCTTCGGCTGTCTGCGAACAAGAAGAGAGTTTTATTTAAACCTTTAACCAAAAGAAAGAAGAAGTAGAAGAAGAAAACATTTGGAGTGAGAAAGCTCCCTGGCCGTTGAATCATTTGAAGACTTGCCACCTACCAGAGGACAGTTGTACACACAGCTAGAGGATATAACTTCAGCAAAAGAGAATGACCTCTGTATGCCTCAGAGCTCCAAATCACACAGACCTTCATTTCTCCCATGAAAGACATCCCTGCTGCTCGGACTTCACAGCTGCCGAGCAACTCCATTGGAATATATTGGATTATTGGGAGAGCCGAGTGCACTGTGGAGTCTAGCCTCGCTGGGGTTGATTTTAATGTTAATTTACCACTGCAGAGTGTCTTCAGCGATACAATGGCCTGAAAGAGGAAGAGACGTTCCTGTCAACAAAATCCCAAACAGCAGCGTGAGGTGGCAGACTCCGCTTTAGAACAGAAATAATCCTTCAATGAAATCTGAGCCCAATTCCCAGTCAAACTTTGTCAGTCCGTTACACGGTATCAGTAAACAGTATGCATTCATTTTTGTTTTTTCTCAGCATAATTTTCATTTTCAGTCGATGAAAGCCTGCTCGTACTATGATCAGCATGTCCTTTCATTCAGAAATCTCCTGCTACTTTCCATGTTCACATACTGTATGCAGCAGTTTTTGTTTCATTGCGATTCAATTTAGTAATATGTTATTTTCTAATTTACTTACTTAGGTGAGATCTGTTGGAATTAGTTTGGGATTGGCATAGTTCCACAGAATGGAGTTCTTGGATTGCAAATCCAAGCCCGATTTGATAAACATACCATTGTTTGTTCTATTGTGCATATTCCTGCTGATTTGATGGAAAAAAAATTCACAGCATACAGCTGTGGAAACTAATCACGATGCCTCACACAGTCAGCAGTTACTTAAGTCAAAACATATTAGTTTACAAATGGTAACAAAGTCAACAAACGTGTGCAGCAGATGACTTAACCAATCACATCACTCTCCAGTCCCGATGTTTCAATTAAACGGACGTCTAACGGAAAACCTAATTGTTGTGCTGGTAAAACTTCACGAATTGCGTAGAATTCCGAAATGCCATCATTGCTAATAAAGTGAATCTGAATGAGTAGATTGTCTTTCCTCCCTCGCCTGACTGTCCACAGAATAAATTAGCTCTCACAGATTGGCCTGTGTTTTTGACGAAGAGCACCAAAGCTATAGTATTTCCAAAGAATGTCATATTGCAGATATGTGAAACTACAAAGCTGAATATGAAGCCAAGAGCCAAGAAATGTCATTCCTTTGACATTGTACATATTTCAGTGGATTTTCATTCTGTCAGTTATGACTCCCTATACATGGCAGGAAGCAGAAAGCCCACAAATTATTTAACTAATTTTTCAGAAATCCTATGAAAGCCCTTTTCTTTTTCTTTTTTTCCAGAAATTTTGGCCCCAATTAGTAATAAATCCAGCATTAAACTCATGTGTGTATCCAGTTACAATAATTGCTCTATTGACAAAGGCATGCCTGGGCCTTTCGGAGTGGATATTCTCTCTCTGGTTGGCCGTCGGGCAGCTGTTGAAAGGCTTGGTTGAACCTTTGAGTGACTGCTTGTCAGCAAAATTCTCTGGTATCAGACAGAAGCCGAGCTCAGGTGACTGGGAGCCCGAACCATCATGAAGTCTTGCAGCGGGTCCCTGGAGCCCAGCTGCATTTCCTCACCATCACTCAACTCGGAAACATTCCATCCTTCGCTCTCTCTCTTACTCTCATTCCTCCCGGCAACCACCATGATTTGGTCTGACTCATAGTTTTGCGCTCTTTGCTTGAGGTCTCGGGTCCCTGAAAGTTTGAGCAAGTACTACGGGATCATTGCCCTGTGTGCTGGTAAAACTTCACGAATTGCGTAGAATTCCGAAATGCCATCATTGCTAATAAAGTGAATCTGAATGAGTAGATTGTCTTTCCTCCCTCGCCTGACTGTCCACAGAATAAATTAGCTCTCACAGATTGGCCTGTGTTTTTGACGAAGAGCACCAAAGCTATAGTATTTCCAAAGAATGTCATATTGCAGATATGTGAAACTACAAAGCTGAATATGAAGCCAAGAGCCAAGAAATGTCATTCCTTTGACATTGTACATATTTCAGTGGATTTTCATTCTGTCAGTTATGACTCCCTATACATGGCAGGAAGCAGAAAGCCCACAAATTATTTAACTAATTTTTCAGAAATCCTATGAAAGCCCTTTTCTTTTTCTTTTTTTCCAGAAATTTTGGCCCCAATTAGTAATAAATCCAGCATTAAACTCATGTGTGTATCCAGTTACAATAATTGCTCTATTGACAAAGGCATGCCTGGGCCTTTCGGAGTGGATATTCTCTCTCTGGTTGGCCGTCGGGCAGCTGTTGAAAGGCTTGGTTGAACCTTTGAGTGACTGCTTGTCAGCAAAATTCTCTGGTATCAGACAGAAGCCGAGCTCAGGTGACTGGGAGCCCGAACCATCATGAAGTCTTGCAGCGGGTCCCTGGAGCCCAGCTGCATTTCCTCACCATCACTCAACTCGGAAACATTTCATCCTTCGCTCTCTCTCTTACTCTCATTCCTCCCGGCAACCACCATGACTTGGTCTGACTCATAGTTTTGCGCTCTTTGCTTGAGGTCCCTGAAAGTTTGAGCAAGTACTACGGGATCATTGCCCTGATTTTGAGACTTGTTCATTAAAAATCATTTTCAAATATGTTAAAATATCGAGTGCATGGTTGATTAATCTTCAAGGAGTTTTCAATGATTCCTTTTGTCTCTTGTGGAATATTTTCTGTTTTTGGAATATCACAGAGCACTAAACAATACCACATGGTCTATTGAAAGCAGTCAAACACTGAAATACAACACTCTCAGCATGCTAAACACATGATCAATATGCAGCTACAATTCACAAACCAAGAAACTGATTAGCAGCAGTGTGAATTGATTGTTCCACACCCACACTGATCTTTGTATCCGGAGACCGTTCACTGCATGCAAGTTCTGTATAATTACTAACACTAATCTCCCCGTATACATGCTGATCTCTATATATTTTCGAAGACCTCTCTGTTCTGATCTGTTCCTTCTTGCACTGATCTCTCTGTACTAACTCTACTCTCACAATACTTGCTATGACATCTCCATACTGCCTCTGATCTCTCCATACTTGTTCCAGTCTCTCCATTGAGAACGTATACCTCCTGTGTAAACCCCAAAATCCAGCAGGACCATGGCTCCTGTACCGATACTGAAAATCAAATTCACTCAGTACTCACTATGATGCCTCCATACTGTCTCCGATCTTTCCATATTCTGATCTCTCCATACTTGTTCTGATCTCTCCTTTGAGAACTCATATCCCACACATTCTGTGTAAAACCCAAAAAGCCAACAGAACCATGAGGTACCACTTTCACTGACACCTCCTGCATCAATTCAAAAAGCCAACAGAATCATGGCTCCCCGCTTTCACTGTCCGTATCAATACAGAACCTCAATCTCTTTCAGTGCTCACAATGATGCATCCGTACTGCCTCTGATCTTTCCATACTTTGATCACTTCATACTTGTTCCAGTCTCTCCATTGAGAACGTATACCTGACACCTCCTGCGTAAACCCCAAAATCCAGCAGGACCATGGCTCCTGTATCGATTCACTCAGTACTCACCATGATGCCTCCATACTGTCTCCAATCTTTCCATATTCTGATCTCTCCATACTTGTTCTGATCTCTCCTTTGAGAACTCATATCCCACACATTCTGTGTAAAACCCAAAAAGCCAACAGAACCATGAGGTACCACTTTCACTGACACCTCCTGCATCAATCCGAAAAGCCAACAGAATCATGGCTCCCCGCTTTCACTGTCCTTATCAATACAGAGCCTCAATCTCTTTCAGTGCTCACTATGATGCATCCATACTGCCTCTGATCTTTCCATACTCTGATCACTTCATACTTGTTCTGGTCTCTCCTTGGAGAACTTATACCTGACACCTCCTGCTGAAAACCCCAAAATGCCAACAGAATCACAAGGTCCCACTTTCACTGTCTGTATTTATATAGAAAACCAGTCTCTCTCAATGCTCACAATGATGCCCCAATACTCTCAGAGGTATCTTGTATACTTGGTTTGATCTCTCTATAGTCATTCAGATCTCTCCATTCTCTAATCCAGGGGTCTCCAACCCTTCTCCTGAAGAGCTACTGTCCTGCAGATTTCAGCTCCAACCCCAATCAAACACACCTGAACCAGCTAATCAAGGTGTTCGGGGTTTACTTGATAATTACAGAAAGGTGTGTTGGAGCAGGGATGGAACTGAAGTCTGCAGAACTGCAGGACAGTTGTCTCGCTTCATTGCCATTCACAAATCCTCTTGCATGGCCTCATGTGATAGTAGGCTGTCCGTCAGATGCGTACTTCATAATCAAGTCAGAAGTAATAAGTCACCCTGGTACTTTTTACCTACTGTTTTATGAATACTGTGAATTCGGACATAAAACTTTTTGGTTTCACTTTATTTTGATGGTTCATTTAACCAACCCATGCAAAAATGTGCCCCCAGGTACGTATTTGCCATGAGACTGGGTTGCAACCATTTAACACATTCTGTTGACTACAAGTAATGTTGCACCTACATTTCTCCTAACTCTTTGGTCTTCTGTATAGTAAGAAAGTATTTGATAGTGGATGCAGCTTCAGATCTCTGCATACTTCTGTTAAACTCTCTGTACTCACTTTGATTTATCCATACTCACTTAGATCTCTCATGCTTTTGTCTTGATCTCACATTGGCTATTCAAGTGAATGCCTACATTTCAGTATCTCCAAATTCCATACACTAATCTTTTTATAATTACCCAAGATGATCTTCCAGTATTTAATCACTCTGATCTGTCTGTTAATTCTTCAGTTTCTGTATCACATAGTAAAGGCATTATGTGGAATTACATAAAAGTGAGCATTCAAATACTTGTAAATGCTTTGTATAAGGGAATGTTAAAGAACCTATTATTAATTGGTTCCAAAGAGGGGTACAATAAAATACAAAAACTATACGCAATACTAGAATAAGGACTACCATGGGGTTCTCATTGGTTTCCACTACCCATATAACAGAGTGCCAGATGGACCCAGAGGAAAGAAAAATCAAAAGTGAGATCTCTCAAATATTTCTCCTAGACAGAAATGAGTTTACTTCAACATCAAATGGAGACTTTTGCTTGAGTGTCCTGCTCCTCACACTTGTCTCCTGAGACAAAAACTCTCTCACAATAAAGCTTTAGAAGAGATTTTATCATCATCACACACTGTGCTCAGATTTTTCTCCTTAGCTACAGACTCTGGATCTCTCACATTTTTCTCTTCTTTAAGCTTTAGAAGAGATCCTAACAACATCACACACTGTGCTTAGATCTTTCTCCTTTAGCTAGAGACACTGGTGGTTTCACAGTTGTCTCCTCTACAGTTAAAAAAAAAAAAAGAGCTCAACAACATCAAACACCGTGCTCAGATCTTCCTCCTAAACTAAAGACTCCGGTGGTCTCACATTCGTCTCCTCTAAAGTTTAGAAGACATCTCATCAACATCACACACTGTGCTCAGATATTTCTACTAAACTAAAGATTCTGGGGATCTCATAATCGCCTCATTTAAAGCTTTAGAAGAGATCTCAAAACTACTTGAAAAATTGAAAGGCACTAAATAAAGTAAACAAATCCATAAATTCAGAGTTTAAGGTTATATTAAGAGTGAAATTATGCAGAAATAAGGATAACATTACTCTTAATTGTTGACACATAATAAGAGAATAGAGCTGCACAGTTTATGTGTGTAGGGCACATGATTTATTTTTGGAAATAGTAATGAACCCGATGCCTTTATCAAAACTGAGTGACAGAATTCTTATTACAGGAACAATAATCCTGGAGCTTTCTTTGCTGAAAGGCACATTAAATGGCATATGACTCAAGACTAATTTGATTAATAATACATATTACATGGTAGAAATGTTTGAGCTATTATTTAGACATTTGACTTGGTGCACTTTGTAAAGGTGTTTAGATCACTTCTGAAATTTAGAGTAGACAAATGTGAAAGCTCCCGAGTCCCGAGTCTTTAGTGTAGGACAAAAGTCTGAGCACAGTGTATGATGTTGTTGAGATCTCTTCTAAAGCTTTAAAGAGACAAATGTGAGCGATCCAGAGTCTGTAGCTAAGGAGAGAAATCTGAGCACGGTGTGTGGTGGTGATGATGATGATGATGATGATGATGAGATGAATCTAAAGCTTTAAATGAGACAAATGTGAGAGTGTTAGAGTTTTTGTCTCAGGAGACAATTGTGAGAAGCAGGAGACTCCAGCAAAAGTCTCCATATCAAGTTAAAATAACTTCATTTTGTCTGAGCAATAAAATGTTCCTGTAATGGAGTCTTGACAGAGATTGCAGCAAGACAATAAAGAGATATTCTGTTTCTTCCACCACATTCTCAGTTTTGACTCCTTTTCTCTCAAACATTTCTCATGTCTCATTCGTGTCTACTTTTATTTCTCCTTAGGAATTTTAGGAGAAACATCTGAAATGCTGTTGATACTAAAATGAGAGATATATGAGAATCACAACTAAGTCTCCTGAGCTTAGGAAGAACAAAGCCTAAGCAGTCTGGATTCTTTAATATACTGCAGGTTTATTGCAGTTGCAATCTATACAGATCTGATCAATGGATGATAAATTTGTGATTTCTTTGGGCTGTTTCTACAGCTGTCAAAATTCCTCATGTTCCGAGCTTTAGTGCTTCCTTACCAAACTGGCTAAACCCAGTTATGAAACTATACAGTAAAGCACACGAGCGTCCCACACTTCCTCCCAAACTGAAATAACTCAATGGGTGTAACAAGCGTCTGTCAGTGTATGATAAAGCACCTGATCTGTGACAGACCGACCTTGTGATACACTGAAATGAGAAATGGACGTCTTTAACAATCACTGTCAGAATGCGAGCAGGAAGGTTGTGTAGATGTTGACTGAAGAAGATGCTTGTGGAAATACTCTGAAATCTTAAAAATATAACCTGCAGTGCCAAACTGTAAATACAAGGCTGCGCTGGAAAATGATGTCAGGTCCTATTTTACAATAACCAACCTGATCATTTATTGAATACCTGCAGGGCCAAGTAATCATAAAGGCCTTACAGAGAGTAACAAAACAACATACTTTAAGATTTGTGTCCATCGCTTTTTCCCTCCCTCTTTTTCATGGCATGGTACTGTACAGTACAACAGCAGATGCTCGTTCTAAGAACAAGATTATTTCTTTCTTTCTTTAAATATTCCTATGCATTACTTCATAAATATGAAGATAAATCAAGATAAAACTTAACAGGTGGGAAACATTGGAAGAGTGCAAATGTCTAAGACATTAAAGGATTACTTTACCTTACAACATATGCTGTTCCATGTTGTTCCAAACTATATGGTGCTATTTTACACACACACACACACACACACACACACACACACACACTACAAAGGTAGCCCATGAGACTTGCAATATTGCAAGTGCTCTGAAGCCATATGATATGATATTCTATGAAAATCTTCACCTCTGCTTTAGCTCTCAGATCAAATAACCTGCAGATTTGACATCATGATGTTTGGTTACCAATGAGGTTTGATGTTACTGATGCCCAACCTGTGACATAGGTGTCATATTGGATTTGAGAGTGCATATTTGAGAGTATATTGTGCATTTATATTGTGCATTTAAGAAAAAAATACATACAAATCATTTTATGGTGCTTTTATTTCATTTTTTTTTTTTTTTTTTTTTTTTTTAATTGTTTTTTTTTTTTTTTGGGAA
>NW_015537935.1:261899-268770 GCF_001515605.1 Sinocyclocheilus anshuiensis | reverse complement strand
TTTTTGGGGGTTTTTTTTTTTTTTTTTTTTTTTTTTTTTTTTTTAATTGTATTTTTTTTTTTATGTGGAAAACATCTGTGCAAAAATATTTTTTTGTGTGCATGTATTCGACAGAAAAAAACTAACAGCATATATGTTTGAGACAACATAAGAGTGAGGGGCAGTTTACATGACAATGTTTTGGGGACTGAAAACCCATATTTTTGAAAATATGGTGCAAGTCAAAATATGGTGCAAGTGCAACATCAAAGTGCAAGTTTTTGAAAATGCCACTGTTATCGTTTCCGTGTAAAAACCCAATAGGGGAATCTTTGAAAACGGTGACATCGTGCGCGTGCGTAGTACATGTTAGGTATGTAGACATGCGCAGTATGTGTCGATTTTAAAGGCAAGCGCGAACAAACATACGTAACAATGGCGGAGTATATGGTACTGTTGTTGCTGCTCAACAGCTAACGCTTCTTCAGCAAAGTGTGGATTTACTTCACCAATATTATAACCAACAGCGGAGATGCATCATAAACAACATATAATCGTCACTTCCCTACAGGTACTGTTTACTAACAAGGTGACAGCGCCAACTACTGGCCTGGCATACATAATACAGCGTTTTTGGCCGTTTTCGCGGATATGTGTAGACGCGAATCGTTTTGAAAACATTGTTGTGTATAAGTGAAACTTTTTAAAAACTCAAGGGAAAAACTTTTCCGTTTTTGACTACATCGTTAACCTGAGTAAATAATCAAACAATTCTCACTTTTTGGGTGAACTACTCCTTTAAGGAGAAATAAAAAGCTGGGTTTTAAAAGATGAAGACATCAAACAAATGTCATGCTAGGCGTACCTGACAGGGTCCTGCCAACTTCACTTCTGCTGACTCTCCAACAGATCCACCATTTAATGGATTCCCAGACCTGCTTGTAAATAACCCGAAATGTCCCCTAAACAAGATTTGCTAAATCAACCCTACAGACCAGTCAGACTACATAATTAACATTTCTATCTGCTTTCCTCACGGCTCTTTTGCCCCATTAATCTGAAGAGAGAGAAAAACAAAACTGTTTGGTCCTCGTCAGTGTTGTTGCTGTTGTTACTGATTGCACTCAATTTGTCATATTCATAAAGATGTGTTAACAAGAATAACACTCTCATCAGTACTGTGTCAGTATACTCAACCTGAGCAGCATGTTGAATCAGTTCATAGTGCACAGAGGAGCCTATCAGAGGGAGGGATTTACTGCTTTCACTTAGGGCAGCAACCAATCAGATTACAACTCATTCGAGGGACGTCCAAGACGAGTCTAGTCTTTGCGAGACTCATAATGGCTGCCGCATGGTAAAATACTAGATGTTCTTCCAGCAGGTCACAAATTGTCTTATCTCGGCACAATGGGTACGTCAACAAGGTGGCATCGCTTAAAGGATAGTAGCAACATGACAAAATGGCTCCCTTAAAAATAAAGAAAGGGATTGATTGTAGTATTCATCCTGTTCTATAAATACCCTGTATATGAGTTGGCCCGTAAGGCAAGCAGAGGAAGAAGGGTAAAAGTGGCTTGCATCAGATACTCTCAGGCAACCCATGTGAAATATTTAAATGAAAGGAGTTTTTTTCTAGTGCATAAGCTAATAGAAAAGCCTCTCTGTTGGCACCAGACTGTCTGACACAAACTCAAATTGATTCCTAATTGAGTTTGTATGGATTTTGATCCGGCTTTTGTTGGTTACATTAAGACCTGACCAGTCTCATTTTACTGGGGTCTATGTGGGCTGCAGGCAGCTCTGCACAGAGCACACTGGCTAACACAGCAAGTACTAAAACTGGTGGGAGGGAAAAAAGCACGTAATGGAGGGATCTTTCCTCTGTTTCACTGGCCTGTTTCCTTTCTCTCACTGTGCTCTAGGCTCCTGATAAATCAAAGGAGATTTTACTAAAGGTGACAAAAGATGCTGTATTTTTTCGTCAGGCTGGTTGCATTTTCTTGGAAAGGAGAACATATTTCACACCAGAAGGTTTCTCACTTGGGCTTCTAGTTTGATACAACATTAAATGTGTGGAAAACAAAACTATAGTGTATATCGAGCTTTTGCCTTTGGCTTTATGTACAAGATAAAATGTAAAATACCTGGAGTCATTTCAAACGAAATTGGGCTATTTTGAAAACATGTATCTAATTTGAAAGGAACACTCACTGTGCTGGAAAGACTAAACACAGTCCCATCTGAAAAAGAGGTTAAAGCCACTCAGGTAGAATATAAAGTCCAGACAATGAAGATGAACCAGCCGGTGAATTTGTGAAGTCTCTCTGGTTTATTCAAATGTCCAATTATTTAGATCAAAGGGAGTGGGACAGCGGGCAGTGGAGGTAATTTAACTGTCTATTCAGCGGGTTAGCCGTTGGGGTGAGAGTAAATTAACACACTCTGTGGAGACTTGTGATTTTTTTTTTCTTTTAACGGGCTATTTTTGTTTTTTATTTTATTCGATAAAGCACCAAACGCATGGTGGACTTCTATGATAAGAGAAATTATGACAATTTACTCTACCATTAATTTATTGTGGCTTAATTAGTTTCTCTCTCTCTCTCTCTCTTAAATATAAAGCCAAATGATCAATTGATAAAAGCCACTATAGTGCTAACACAAATAGAAATTCCCCAGCAGCTCAACGTGAGTGATATCAATGCCTCCATACTGTGAGAGATGGTTCTGAATCAGAAATTAATTGAGCACAAAGAGAGTGGAAGGAAAAGAAAAACAAAAACTTCTGCCTTTCTCATATGTGTAAAATGGCACATTCAAATAATTTTTCATTCAGAGCGATAACACTAACTTCAGAATGCAGTCTTATAATGAAATTGCAGTCAGTATTGAGCAGCCAAATAAAACAAAACAAGTTTTTTTTTTTTTTTTTGGTTTGTGAGTCTTTTGGTTTCCAAATATGTAAACTACAATGATGGAATGAGATTAACACAGGCCCATCATAGATAATAGACAATACACACAACTATATATAAATTATAAAATGTATGTGCGCTGTTTCGGTCAAAAGATCACAAAACCAGTGGGTTCACTTAGAAATACATGGTAATTTATTTTTATATCATAGTTGCACAGTTTAGTGTCCCTGTAAATATTGCAGGTGTAATGGCTGCATGGCAGCTACAGGGAAATCATGGCTTCTCCTACAAATATAAAACTACAATGCCTGATTAATTTAAAGAGCAGTGCAATCGTTTATTAATGATTACCTATGGCTTTTATTGCTTAGCAATCACATTTCACATTTGACTATAGACTTCAGATTTGCAACACTGAAACTGCAGAAATATGAATTCTATGTTTGTTCTTGAAAGGCATGAAGTTCTGTTGTGAAACAGAAACATTTAATCAACATCTTGATTTTAATTTCAGTAAATCAATTCTGAGTGAGGGACATATTTGTTGTTTAATAAAGAATATGAAATATCATATCACTGAATTTAATATGACCATTCTATATGACACTCAGTGTAAGTGAGTTTTAACTGAGCAGAGATCTCTTAGTCAATATAGCCATCTTCAGCCTAGCGAGAGAAGGATCCTGGATTTTTAAAGGAGTCTTTTAAACTACAATCATATCTTAGATAATAAAAACCAATTGCGTTTGGCCCATAAAGAGGTTTATCTTTGCTGGTCATAGTAGCCTGCAGGGACAGGAGAGTTAACAGCATGGAAAAGAAGCAAATGGTGGAGAACATCTCTTAATCCGTTCCTACTCGTCCTTAAACGCTGTAAAATCTTTCACCATTGATGCGCTCAAGAGTCCTAAAATAAAAAAAAAAATACAAAAAAAAATAGCATCCCAACTGTGTGGATTTTAGATAAGAAACGCCAGTCAATTTATGCTTCAGTAATCGAGTGTTGCACAATGCAAGGGTAATGCATTTTGAAGATAATTATGGTAAATGGTTCGGATGCTTTTGCCCGTCGATATTACATTTATACCACAGTAATCTTGCAGATGTTTGGGTCTGGATCTTTGCTCAGAGGAACCAGTACCTACACACATTAAAATACTATTTCACCAAAAAATGACATTTCTGTCATCACTCCAAACCCCAACCCCAACTGGAGATTTCAAAAGGTTTGCAACAGCATCATAAAAATATCATGCAAGCATTTTAAAAGGCACTCATACTTATACACTGTAAATCAGTCAAACCATAGTTTTGTTTAAGGAAAAGACAGAAATGTATTGTTAATTAAAAAAAAAAAATAAATGGACCAAAAACTTGGAAACAAATAATTCAGACCAGTTTTGTTAACCAGATCATGCGTTTTATGCACATAGTAAATATAGTATATCCAAATATTTATTTTGGATGTACTATTTCTTAGTTTGCTGCACATATAATAAAACTCAACTTTAGCTAAGAAGAAAGCCCAGCAAAAATCAAAAGTGACTTTACAAAGAAAAATCACATGACCCACAAAGAGGTCAACTGCACATAAAGTGTCATAGCCAGAGAAAACTGACAAACCACCCGAAAAAGGCTTTTGAAACTGATGTCCAGCCATGATTTACACACCTCCTGTGAGCAAAAGCTGGTCTGTCTATCTCTAAAACTGTATTTACTGGCACAGACAGCAGGGAAAGCATAAACGGATGGACCTCAAAACATGGGGAATTAAAGCTTTCAGCTCGATTGGACATGCTAAGAGATAAATCAGGGTGACCATGCAGCTGTTTCTCAAACACTTTACAGCATTCTGCCGAAACAGAACAAAACATACACTGTAAAAAATGCTGGGTTAAATGCAACCCAGTGCTTGGTAAAATAGGGACAAACCCAGCAATCGGGTTGTTTTTACCCAACGGTTGGGTTACTACCCAGAAGGTTGGATTAAACATTTAAACCAACCGCTGGGTTAAACCAACCCAATTGCTGGGCTTGTCCATATTTTACCCAGCACTGGGTTGTATTTAACCCAGCATTTTTTAGAGTGTACACTGAGCAGATTAACTGCCAATATGGTGTTTTTGTCTTTGAGGAAGAAGGATGTTCTTCCTTTGTAGTATTGAGGGAAGTTTTATTAGGTTTATTTTGGAAAGTAGTTGCCACATTTTTTAAAGTATGGGCTCAGTGTAGGTGACTCATCTGTGTATTCAATACATATCACATGCATTGTAATGATTGTAAACTTTCAGAATGCATGTATACAGTATGTCAAATATTAGAAGGTAAATGTATTGTCTTCTTTTTTGGGGGGGGGGCGGATATTGTAAATCGCACCAGGCTGTTTGGCTTACCTAGTAAAATATTTCCCAACATTAGACATTATTTGTCTGATG
This sequence comes from Sinocyclocheilus anshuiensis, assembly GCF_001515605.1. Classification (NCBI taxonomy): domain Eukaryota; kingdom Metazoa; phylum Chordata; class Actinopteri; order Cypriniformes; family Cyprinidae; genus Sinocyclocheilus; species Sinocyclocheilus anshuiensis. The sequence continues at coordinate 263,435 of NW_015537935.1, read as the reverse complement.
AGATTACCAGGGAGTGTGATCTGTAAATATCATTATAATGAAAAAAGTATTGTAGTTTTAATCAGGCAATCTATCACAATTTTTTAATTTAAGGGTTGGGTTAAAGAATGTTAAAGAATATTAGCAACAATAAATAAAAACGTACTACAGCAGCTATTTTTTTTTTCATAATGATTTCATTAATTACTGTGTGAAATGTATAATTATATCTTAATTCATAATTAATGAATAATTTATATTTCACGTTAATACAGTGAAATTAATCAGATTTCTTTTCACAGCTTTTTCGGTATTTTTTCTTTTTGCATAATTTGTAGTGATCAGGGAAGTTGTTTATGTAATAAGAAGAATGATTTTGTATCATATACACATATGTTGTTTAATGGCGGTTCTCTCGTGAACACTGTGGTTCAGTGTCGCTGTGAGTCCGAGGCCAGAGCTGCTGTGAGAGCTCGTGTCAACTGGCCGCTCTGTTTGCAGGAATAAATTGTAAGCATATGGTGTGCTGACGGAATCACTCAATCTTCTCAGTGCATGAAGTGCACATTCATCATTCTGCTGCTTTCATCACACAGGAATTTCTGCTCCATTCTTTCAGGTGAAATTTTGTTTATCCACAGACTGCTTTACATCTGCAATCCATTCAAACTCAAAGGATCAATGCTGAAGTTTTGTTCAAGGAGCAAAGAAAAGTTATAAGCGCAAATATCTAAATGTGTTATTTTTTAGCAAACTGATCTTTGCAGCTGAATAATCACTAGTAGTTTCTTCAACTATGTTCATTTCTGCCTTCTGCACTTGAACGTTATTATTATTATTATTATTATGTTTGTTTTTTTGTATTAGTATTATTTTAATTGTTTTATAAATAAAGGGTAGAAAATAAAATCTATACATAAAAGGCATTAAAATAATAGAAAAAAGATAAATAATGAATTAAGGCAAGGTAAAAAAAAAATAAAAAGTCTGAGACAGCTTTAATGTATCCTTCGTATAACCACACACAAAAAAAGACAATACAAATCTTTTAGTTTTAATAAAAAATCAACCCCTCTTTGATTTTTGTTGGTCTCGAGTCACTGTGAAAGTGAGTAGGAGGATGAGGGTGTGCGTGCGTGTCTGTGTCTGTCTGTGTCTCTGTTTCTGTGTGTGTGTGTGTGTGTGTGTGTGTGTGTACCTACTTGTACCCAAAAGTGAGCTAAGCCTGACAAAATCTCCAAAAACCTCCCTTTGGGGATGCCCTCATTTGTATAACTAGTATAAAAATAAAGTAATCAGTGTTTTTTTTTTATTATTGTAAAAATGCAGAAAGTTTCCTGTAAGGGGTAGGGTTAGGTGTAGGGCTGGTGTAGGGTGGTAGAAAATACAGTTTGTACAGTATAAAAACCATTAGTGTGTGTGTGTGTGCGTGTGTGTGTGCAAGGTAGAGAAATGGAGATGAAAACACTGAGCCTAATTATCCATTTCATGAATTGAACATATTTAGACTGGCGATAATTTATAAAATATTTCCCACATTAAATCATTGTTTGCACA
>NW_015537935.1:232011-261817 GCF_001515605.1 Sinocyclocheilus anshuiensis | reverse complement strand
TCTTTTTTTTTTTTTTTTTTTCATTTCGATGTATTAAAAATGAAAATATAATTTTTTTTAAATAAAAACATTTTATGTTTGTGGACTTTTTAATTAATTGGCCAATACTTTAAGATTATTAACACTGTCTGATAACAAATAGCTGCAAGTATGACTTTAATTTTACCAAGACAGGAGTAGTAAAGTGGCATAGATTGCACATCTCAGTGCAGTTAATGTTCTGAATGCATTCCATCTTCTGAGAACACAGACATCCAAAGCACATCTGTAGTTTTAAAGTACCGTCGCCTGTTTGCTTTGAGGCACTAACTGTCTATTTGAAAACAGCGTGAATGATGTGGTAGAAAATCCTACTCTAATTTCTGCAGTCAGCACATGCAGTAAAAAGCTAGAGCAAGTGTGGGGAAGCTTACCTTTTCAGTCATTCCCCGTATGAATGACAGACCAGACGTGACTGTGTGTCATAAAACATGAAATCTCAGAAGTACCCAAAACTTTGATAAAATTCCCTAACATAAGCATTGTCAAATCTGAAATTTCTTTTGTTAAACCTGCTGATTTCTGAGCGGGCTGCACCTAAAAACAGAAGCTCCATTAACATGTCCATTCTTTACCTCTCCCAGAAATCAGTAAAAGACAAGTATGCAATATAAATGAAAAATAACTCTATGGTATGAAAGAAACATTTCATTTTTTCAGCCATAAATGTACAGGAGATTCACGGTGCCCAGCTCAGGTTCTGAATAAAACATAACTCTTGATAATTGGCTGGGGCAATGTTTTCTTTTCCCTCTCTCACTCTCATTGGTAATTTTTTTTCCTGAAGCTTTCACCCGTTTCTCCGGCAGATCAAAGTTAGTCACATGACTCTAGCGGAGAGCAGCACAGTGACGTCTCTCCCGCTGAACGTTATCCCACAATTCATGATTAAAGCATGTTGGGGAGGCAGAATTCAAGACAGAAATTTTTACATTTTCATACATGACCTGGATTCGGTTGAACGATGAGGACCATGGCTTTGTAGGACGATGTGAATGAAGGCTAGCCTAGCATTTCGGTCACTATGTGCATGCACACACAAACTGATGAGTCATCATCAAAAAAAATAAAAATAAAATATTCGGTTACATGGAAACTAGTTCTGGCTACTAATACAGCAGGTCACAAAATTCAATGTTGGAAAACTTTCATCTTCCAAAAAAGAATATTTTGCAAGTGATTAAATTTATAGCTCGCCCCAAAATGAAAATTCTGTCATTATTTTGCCCAATACAGAGTGAGTATAGAAACATGGACATTAGTTTTAAGCATGTACATGCATATGTTGTTTTCCAAAATGAATGTCAACTAATGCTTCCGAATTAGTTGAATTTCCAAATTTATTTCCAAATTTTTACCCCTTCTTTCCACCTCCACCTCATTTCATTTTAAGCATGTTCATTCAAAAAAGTGGGGGGAAAGGGGAAACATTTGTTAAAAAAAAAAAAAAAAAAAAACAATTGGAAAAAAATATTGAACAAATGCATTAGGCAAATAAAAATAATAATAATAAAGATTTAAACATTTAGGTGAATAATTATTAAAATCTACTGATTCAAATGATATCAGTCTTTAATGACACAGAATAATGTTTAGTTGTTGTGTAAATTATTATCAATATACAAATACAAATGATCAATTATTAAAATTATCAATATTTTTAAAGTATTTAAAAATATATATTTACCTTTCATATATTTCAATCCAAGAAAATACATTCACATCACATTCAAAGAAAATCTTGTTTTTTCAACTTGTTTTTCTATGGGTTGTCTATAACACATTTGCACAAATAACATACAGCAACACACATCTTTTACATTGTAAAATAATAATAATAATAATAACAACAACAATAAAATAACTAAGAATGAATGACTGTGTTTTCATTGACTAACATTAACAAATATTATTAAATACTGTAATAAATGTATTGTTCATTGTTTGTTCATGTTAGTTAATACTTTAAATAACATTAACTAATGGAACCTTATTGTAAAGTGTCACCATATATACATAAATAAGCATTATTAAATCTTTAGACATCTAGGTTTGATCTAGGTTATTCCAGCCACATTCACATTTGTGACCAGTCATAACAAAACTGGTCAATTACTAAGGGTCAATTTTTTTAAATTTTTGGCTATTGCTACAAATATACCTGTGCAACTTAAGACTGGTTTTGTGGTCCAGGGTCACATTTAGCCTAAATGTAGGTTACTGACTGTAAGATTGGAAATGTATTTTTTATGCCCTGAAATACATTTTGAACTCCACTGAGCTCCACTGCACACACATATTTTTAGCATATATTTAAAATATATATTTGGCCAGAAATTATATATAAAAATGTTGCTATGTGGGTATATATACAAATTGAGAACGTATTGTGATCCCCAGTTTGGTGTCTTAATGCATCTATGTGTCAATCTAGCTGAGCTTCAATTTACATAGGAATTCATTGTACAGTATGTAAGATCACCCATCTTACATACTGTACAATGAATTCCTATGTAAATTGAAGCTCAGCTATTAGCATCTTCACAGTCTCTGTATGCTCTGCTCTGAAACAGCCGGTCCACGGTTCGTAAACAGGCTCTCAGAAATGTTCAGTTGTCCCGTCCCGAGGGTTCTGCAGCAGTGGAGCAGAAGAACTGAACTAGAGAAGACCTCGCTGTCCTGCTTGGGAGAGCAATTCATAATTCACAACCGTGGACCAAAGCAACCTCTTTTTTTTTGGACCACAAAAGACTGGTCATCAGCACGGCGCAAGTTTATATAGCCTTGTCCTTCTCTTGCTCTACACAAATGTATTAATATGTCATTGATTAAATTAGTCCACCTCAGTGGTCCACTTTGTTGAATTGTGAATTAGCCATATATGTCACAGAACAGATGGCTTGGAGGGTACGTGGATGAATCACTCAGCGGATGGCAGCGTTTCCATATGCTTTTGAACACTTGGAGACGGTTCTTGGTAAAAGCCCTTTCACCAAAGAATTTGAATTTGGAATACAAAGGCTAGATTTGCCATCACGGAATCTTGTTTTTCTAGAAAAGTGAAAATAATTGTTTGGTTTGTCACATGCACTCCATAGCGTGCCTAAAGAGGAATTCACAATGCATTTTTGAATTTAAAAACAGCAAGACAGCGCTCAACAATAACAAAATAGCACATACGGAATGTGTTCTGTGCAAATGGCCCCTAAAAACAATCTACAATCAGCATCACAACCAAAGGAAAGGTAGAGCTAGAGTTCGCATGTCTAATGCAAGTTACTTGAGAAGAAAACGAACTGAGAAAGGTGACTCACACACACATACAGGTTGGCAGAGTAGATCGGGGCAGCACAAATGTACCGTGCTGCACTGTGAACAATCTGTGGCCAGTTTGAAAACTCAGACAGGACCACTGGCCTCATTTCTGGACGTCAGACAGCACCATATGGCAGCAGCTTGCGCGCGCGTCTTAGTTGTGATTTAAGTCTGTATTTGTATGCAAGTATAAGAGTGATCAGCGTTAATTAGAAACACTGAAGGAGTGGAGTGGAGACAAGTTCACACGTTGTACACCACAGAAACAGTCCCACGGGCATTGCTGTTTAATGTACAGCAAGTCCTTGAAACCAAGCGACTACCAAGGACGGCAAACTTTCTGACTTGCTGTCAGGTGCTGCTTTAAATAGCTTAAAGTTGTAGCTGGCTCGTTCATGGTAGTTGACTGTTGGCTCAAGTAGTCACAGAAGAAACCTTATTCATAGGTACATAAAGTGTGGATGATCTTGTACGTTTGGACAGACAGTGTCTGGGTACCTTTTGACATCAGCATTTCAGAATCAGGCTCAGTGATTTCAAAATGTAATGCAGACAGATAATTGGTTTATGTTGTTATTTATTTATTTAATGAGCTGATTTTTGATAGATCAGGTTTTGTTATGCATGTGAACACAATAACTGAAATGTACAATATTGACAGCCTTTCACATTTGCACGATGAACCGATCTCTTCAGACTTTTCAGAACTGAAATTGACCGAGTTCAGGTCTTAGACATGGTCCAATAGTGGGATTTAATTTACTACCATTTTTATAATTAAAGTTATTTGTAAAGGAAATCCAGATGGGACTGATAAAAGTGAAGTCATGTGCACTCTTAGCACTGCTGAATAGTGTGAAATATTGAAACTGAAATGTGAAACACTTCAGATGTTACATGTAGGACCATCAATTACTGTTTGTGTATGTGTGTGTGTGTGTGTGTGTGTGCCACAATGGTCTTCTAACCAGACTTTAGAAATCACAGGACAGAACAAAATTGAATCAATAATGTCAAATTAGGTACATTTGTTAACTGCTTTAAACAATGTGATGCAGTTAAACATTGTTTAATTATTATTTATAATTTTATTTTATTATTAAACACATTAAGCTCTACCTGGCAATGTCATGAATTCAATATGCTACAAACTTCATTTTTTTATGTCTCTAAAGTTGTCTGTTTTAGAATCTATCCATCCCTTGATATTGTATATTTGTCAGGATTGGACCTGTTTTGTAATGTGTTTCAGTTCCTGTTTTGCCTTATTTGGTCAAGTTCCTGTCCTCGTTTAGTTTGATTATGTTCCATTGATGTCACCTGTGTTCCCCTGATTGCCCTGTGTTTAAAAGTCCTAGTCTGTTCAATTTGTGTTTGTCAGGTCTACTCGTTATCTACTCCTTGTGAACGTCATCCCTGTGCTCTGTGTCTCCCTATTTCGTGATTAAAGACTCTTGTATTGTGAATTCTCCGCGTCTCCTCGTTCCTCCCAGTGAATTGTGACAGAAGACCTGACCTAAACAGTAACCTCCATGTGTCTACCCGCCGTTTTGTTTCCCGTTTTTACCCAGTGTCTTTTTTTTCCGTTGTTCCCTCATGGATGCCCTCCTTCGCCCTTCACTTCGCTCGAGGACCATACTAGACTATTCCAGCTGCTAGCTAACACCACCAGCTACCCGGATGACGCGCTCTGTGCGTTCTACGACGCAAATTTAAACACCGTGTGCAGAGCGCCGTCGTCCGAAGATGGTCCTCGAGCAGATTTCACCGTGTTTGTGGAGTGGATTCTGGCTAGAAACGGATCACCTCTCATCGTCACTCCTGAGGATGATCTCGGCAGATCCACTCCGGACCCAGAGCCCAGCTCACCATCTGCCCGCTGTGCGGAGCTAAAGCCCGAGCCCACCGATGACGGAGAGCCAATTCCGTGATCTACGAGCCAGCGCAATGCTGAGCGACTGAGCGGAGGATCGCCCCGGAAGTAGAGCCCAAGCTGTCATACCAGGTGCGTGAGCCGGCTGCAAAACCCATCGCGAGGGAGAAAGCCGTGGACGGTGAGAGCGTGGAGTGGAGCTCCGCCCACTGCACCGCGGCTGAGCTGATAATACATCTGGGACTGCTGGACTTAGAAGGGGACCTTATTGACTGGGAAACTGAGCTGGAAGCCGATTTGCCCCCTCTTTTCTCTCCTTCGTCCCCACTGGTCCCGTCCAACCCTGAGGGGGCTCCCGTTTCCCAGTCCAGCCAGGAGTGGGCTCTGATCCCCGAGGGCAGCCCTGAGAGCCCGGAGGCTCACGAATGCCCGCCCACCCGCCAGCTCCTGCCTCCTTCACTGCTGTCGTCTGGCAGCCCCTTTGCTCGCCCTCAGCCCACCATCAATACGGGGCAAGCGCCGCGGGTCTACCATCCTCCAGCGTCGCCATGGATGGAGAATCCCTCACCCCAGCCTCCAAGGCCCGGACTCCGCCTCGGCCCGTAGACCCAGCGGCTCCAACTCGGCTCCTAGCTCCCTCACCTCCACTGTCACCCGTCGATCCACCCGGCTCCCTCATCCCTCCGGCTCCACCTTGGTCAGGCGTCGACCCGCCATCGCCTCAGGACTCCGCTTCTCCGGCAGCACCTCGTTGCTCCGTCACATCGGCTCTATTGGGCTCCTTCCTGCTGCCAGCTCCACCTTGGTCCTCAGTCACTCCGGCTCCACCGCGGATTTCCGGATCTCCGCCTCGGTCGCCGTTTGATTATGTTCCATTGTCACCTGTGTTCCCCTGATTGCCCTGTGTTTAAAAGTCCTAGTCTGTTCAGTTTGTGTTTGTCAGGTCTACTCGTTATTTACTCCTTGTGAACGTCATCCCTGTGCTCTGTGTCTGCCTATTTCGTGATTAAAGACTCTTGTATTGTGAATTATCCGCGTCTCCTCGTTCCTCCCAGTGAATTGTGACATGTTTCAGATTTTTATTTTATTATTTTTTTTTATAACAAATACCTACAAATAAGACAAATAAATGAATGAGAATACTACTGAGCAGATATCCCGTATAAGGTGCTGTAATTTTTAGCAATTATACACATACATTTTTTCTTGTGTTTATGGACCAAATGTCAGTTTAATTTAAAGGTCTGTGATTATCATGATAAATTTGATGGATTTTTTTTTTCCTTTTTTTTTCTGATCACTTGTATCTGAGCTGAAACTAAAGCATGCCATTAGCTGACACCACCAAACTCCAGAAAACACAGCACATCACTCACATGGCTCAAATCACATTAACTCTGGCTGTTCACGGCACAGAAAGAGCTCACATCCTGCTGTTTCTGTTGGCTGTCAGTGGAAATAGGACAGGAGATGGCACTTATAGGGGGTTGTATGTCACGAATGCTGTGCTGTGAAGTCGTACCTGAGCTCTCGTGCCGCCACAAAAACCAGCTGCATCATCTGAGTGTTTGAAAATGCTTTTCATATATATCAGACTGAAGCCTGTGCAATCCCTGTTTGTTTCCTATATGAGATCTGCAGGGAAAAGCTCTAAAAATGCAAGCAATGAAAGACCTTTATTGTCTTTTTTAGAGCTTTACATTTATGCAAATGTCAAACTGGCGTACATGGATTTCAACATGCTATATGAAAAGCATTTCAAAATCTAAGTTGACAAATTGCGTATAATTCCTTCAAAATGAATATTACTGCATGCGATTTAAAGCTATTTATATGTTAATTAAGAATAAAACCAATCACTCTGCTGAGCTTTGATATTTGAATGCCACAGATGGCAATGTGGCATCTAATTTTTTTACCAAACCCTTTTGTACTCAACCAAAGTAAAATATTAATAATGTCTTCTTCATGGGAGTAGGTTGTTTTTTTTAAACCATTAATTGGGGAGTCTTTATTGCCCAAGCAGTGTAAAATAAATTTTGACTTCTTTCTCCAATCGCCTAGAGCTTCGATCAGGTTTAAAGCATCAGTGTTAGAACCACACACACCTAACAGGTTATCTGCCTAATTATATTGTTGGAGAGGTTGCACGGTTAAAAATGTAAGAAGCTCCATAACCTCTATTTCACCCTGTGTGTGTACAGGACCTCTGAGACTGTGTTCGCTCGCTCCTTCTCCATTAGCTCATGTCTTCATGCCCAGAGGAACTCACTGTGGTGACAGGCAGCACTGGATTGCTGTGCTTTCCGCACTACGTGCTCCTGCAGTCTCCAGCTGAACTAATATTAACAAATACTGTAAACCACGGGGTGTAGGGATGGTCTTGTTACTTTTAGTGCGTGCCTTAACCTTAACCTGAATGTTTTTGCTCGGTTTCAACACTAAAATGGAACAGAAGATCCAAATAAACACCATGAAACATGTTAATCTAAACAATCTCAGTTAGATATTTGTGGAAGTCACCTCATAAGAATCATAATAAAAATAACTCAAATGTCTTTTTGCAACAAAAAATATATAGGGCGAAGGAACATGAATATGATTTTGCAATATAGACACCTCATTAATAAGGCAGTGGACTGTTCTCATACCAGCTTTACTGCTTCATCCGAGACAAATGTGTTGCTTTAGGGATTAGTTTCAGCATTATAGACAAGTTACAGATATATCCCTGATTTAAACGCCATTGAGACTGTCATATTCCCAGCTTTATCTCAGTGGGTTGGAAATGAAAGATGACCTCTTGTACATACCGAAATCAATCATCCTGACAGGCATGGCTCTAATTCTTTATAACCCCATATCAAAACCTCCGAATTATTCCTCTTCTTTTAACGTTGATGAGAAATATTTTCATTTTCATCCAGCTAATCAGACTTTTCATCTGGAGAGAGGGAAAATTAGTATGAGAGTCCCAAATCTCACCTCTTTTACCCTGAAAAAAAACATACAAGAGTGCCAAGAATTTTAAAAGGTCTTGTTAATGTCTCTAAAACATCATGCTTTTGAAACCTTCTTAGGGTCTTCAGATCATTAAACATGTTCCCACCGAAGAATCATTACTAAAGCATAAACAGCATGTATTAATACACGGGAGAAAAGATAAAGATACATCCTGAGAAGGTTAAAGCACCACTGGCGCAGGTGAGAGACTGATGGATGTAAATACTTTTTTTCTATCCCAGCTTAACATGCAGAGAGAACTCTAAGCGAGTCATTTGTAGGTTAATTCACTTTGGAACTGTTGAAATATTGCTCTGTTTGTTTAAGAATCCGGACCTGCCTGACATAGCAACAGGCTCAACCAATGGCGTGTGTTTGGGGCGGGTGTGTTCAGGAATGTTTGAAAAGATTCTTTTTGTAATTCTGTTTGGTGACAGTTGTGGTGCAAAATTCCACAGTTCAAAGTAAAATACGCAAAAAGCGTTTCGTGACTATTTTCTAATTTATTTCCTAGTGAAACGGGACATTTTGCAAGTTCGAAAGAGGTTAAAAAGGTAACCAGTAGTCTTGACATTTTGATAAAAGCATAAAAAAATAATTTGTAAATAATGTGCCTCTGATAAATAGTGCAGTAAGAACAAGAATGTACATTCTAAATAGTGTATAGTGTACATCATAAAGTAAATAGTGTCTAGTTTGATTTATTTTCCCCTTTTAAAGTTAGAAAGGTAGACAGTGTAGGTCTACATAGTAGTAGCATTTTGTATGTTGCTGTGAATGTGTTTTTTGGTAAAAAATATAAAATGAATATATTTCTCCAAGGCTCTAGAGCAGCCATGGACACCAAAATGAGAACAAAAGTGGTTTTGGATGTGGGTGAAAGCCTGTCAGCGAGAATGCACTCAAAGAACCGATATCATTCTCCAAATGCGCTTAGACAAGGGTGCAACAGGCCGTCTGAGGACTCTGCCAGTCAAACCTGTGATGTAGCTTCTACAGGAGAGATTTATTTTCCTGTCACATTCAGTATTCTGAAGTAAAATTTGTTCTTTGTGTGGTGACATTCTCTGTCCTTCAACATCGAGACTTTAAGTGTTGGATACTAATTCTGTGGTGGACAAAAAACTTAAAACTGGTGCCATGTTAAGATTTCATTGCAGTGGGTTTCATAACGCTTCCAAATCTCCAACAATGTGAGGAACTTTTAATGGATGAACATAAAACTCACAAAGACGACAAATTCTTTCCCCAAGGTGAGCGATTTCTAATGGTATTCTCAATAATTCAGAATCTCAATAATATCCCAGATTAGAGCCACTCACGATCTGAATAAGAAATATAATTGAATTAATAATAAATGATTGAACAAGACAAAGAAACACTGAATTTCAATGAGAGGCTGCCACTGCAATGACATTTTGTTGATGGCTTCAGAGAAAACTTCTATTAAAGGGTGACATTCAGAAATGTAGAACGTTTAAATTCTAAAATCTGTTTTTATAAAAGCTAATGTCACTATGACAAACAGCAAGCGACAGGAAAGAGCTGCTAGAGGGTGGCCATGGCTCTCTAGCTAGGTTATTGATTCTGTAACTCAACTGGTAGAGCATGCAATGCCAAGGTCACGGGTTCGATTCTCCAGAATGCCAATGTGATCTAATTAGTATTCTATAGGAATTCCTTCAGACAGTAAAGTTCTAGTACACGTAGATTTGCTTAATATCAATGTGTTGAAAGCATCTAAACCATACATTCTTTTATTTGTGAATTATGACCAGCTTTAGAGACCTCCAAACCTTATGAATTCTTTGAGATACATATTTAACTCAAGGAGTTAATGGGTTGATTTTAAATTGAGATTAATTAAATATGTAATTACATTTATTTAATATAGCACATACACAGCATCTTTGACATTTTATTCAGTTCTGTGTGACTTGGAAACACTGGCCATTGTGACGGGGCACACACAGACACCCTGAGAGTCAAATAATGCTGCACTCCAAATTACACATTTTCAGAGTATGAACTGAGTTTGATGAAGAACATGTTTCTCAGCTGTTGATGACGATTATACAGTTGTGTTCAAATAAATAGCAGTGCCTTAATGAAAGTGAATAAAGTGCAAATATTTTTAATAGCTTTTATTTCCATATTTCAAATATAGTGGAAACTTTGCACATTCAGTTCAAAATCAAACTATTAAGAGGTTTTATGAAGTCTGTTTTTGGAGGCAAAGAAAAGGAATTTTAATCTGTTTAAAAAAAATAGCAGTATCGCCATTTTTCTCTTCAAACTCAAACACTTATAAACCAAAGACATTTTTAAACCTGTTTAAATTACTGAACTAATATTTAGTTGCATAACCATTGTTTTTGATAACTGCCGTACATCTGCGTTGCATTGAGCCGACCAACTTCTGACACCTAGAAACAGGATTTTCAGCCCGGGATGAATGAACTATGTTCCACAGTTCCTGTGAATTTTTGGGTTTTGATTCAGAAACTGCATTCTTAATGTCACCCACATGTTTTTCAGTTGGGTTGAGGTCAGGGGGAATGAGCTGACCACTCCATTATCCTTTTTGTCTGAAACCAAGATGTTGCTCGCTTACTCGTGTGTTTGGGGTCATTTTCTTGTTGAAACATTTCAGGAGAATTTCCTCTTCGGCATAGGGCAACATAATCTCTTCAAGTATTTTGATGTGTTCAAACTAATTCATGATACCTGGTATACGATAAATAGGCCCAACACCGTAGAATGAAAAACATCCCATACCATGATTTTTGCTCCACCATGCTTCAAGTCTTCACAGTGTACAGTACTGAGGCTTGAATTCAGTACCCGAGGGTCGTCTGACATACTGTCGATGTCCACTAGATCCAAAAAGAACAATTTTACTCTCACCAGTCCACAGAATATTACACCATTTCTCTTTGGGCCAACTGATGTGTTCCTTGGCAAATGTTAACCCATTCTGCACATGCCTTTTTTCAACAATGGTGCTTCTTGCTGACAGATTAGCTTCGATCAAACGTCTTCTGACTGTAACAGTACTTACAGGTAATTATAGATCATATTTGATCTTTCTGGAGGGGATGATTGGCTGGATCTTTGCCATTCGGACTATTCTTCGATCTGTTTTAACAATAAACACTTTTTTTCTTCTGCATGTTTCGGGTTTTTGTTGGCATTTTAAAGCATTTGAGATCATTTTACCTGAGCATCCTATAATTTACTGCACTTTTTTTAATACGTTTTCCCTTCTCCAATCAACTTTTTAATCAAATTACATTGTTCTTCCGAACAGTGTATGAAACAGCTTCGCAATTCAGAAGGAAATATATTTTATAACAATGTATGACACATTGCTTCCCTTCCTCCTTAATAAAGGACAATTAATGACCCCTGTTTTTTCCACAGAATGAATGAATTCTCTAATGAAACTCCACACTGCTATTATTTTGAACACTCCCTTTCAATGCATAAGTCAATTACACAGAACAAGCAGCACGCATGTCATGCCAGTTGGGGCTGTTGTTTTTCTATTATACTACTACAACCACAAGTAAATTAAAACTACTGCTATTACTGATGTTGTACGGCTATTTTTTTAACACGACTATGTAGCCAGAATGCAGTTGTGTAGTACAAATACATTCCCAGACTTACTACATTCACCATGTTGGCATTGTCCCTTGAGCTGTATATATTCTTAACCAGGTATTTACAACAACCTCAAAAATAATTTACTCTGGTGATGTTTAAAAAAGAGTACAGTTTAACCATCCAAACGTTAGCACTTGCCTCACAGTTTTATGCGATTGCTATGGAGACATATTTGGACACAAAGTCAGAATCCCGCTATGGGGTTTAATTTCTGACCAGTCATCAGGCGAACAAACTCTTATGCGTCTAAAAAGTTTTAGTTTAGTAGAAGCTGTCAATACTTTGATCTTGTACATTTCAGTAATGTGCATATGGGATGAAATTGACATTATACTGGTTGAAAGCATGTATCTGTCATGAGGGGAGGACAGGAAGCAGCCAATCACATGAAGCATTACAGGAGGTTGAGGATCCATCATTAATAAAAGAACTGCTGAGGAACATTAAAGCGATTTGCTTTGCTTGCGATCCTGTGATTTAAAGAGAGTTTTGTTGGCATCGCGCTGTGCAGGCACGTCTGATTACATGAACAGAGGCAGGTAGTTTCCTTTAACATATGTGGCCTGGACTGTAACATTAACCTCCTGCAGCTCAAGCCTGCTGCTCTAGACGAGGCACGGACGGAACGGGGCGAAATGAAACTCTGTCCACATGTTTATAAATAATCAAGGACCTTTCACGATAACTTGTGTTTGTAGGCTTTAAATAACCGAGAGTGCCATTATCCTGTGTGTCTCAAAGGGTCTAGTGTCTTATCAAAGACTTCAGGTATTTGTTTGACATTTAGAAGGTGTTACTCAAGCAGAATGGCAACTAATGGCATTGGATTATACAGTTATTTTCACATTTTAAATCGGACTGAAAAAAAGCCAATCAGTGACATTGCATTCACATATGATTAATGTCCTGTGAACAAAGTTAAATGGCGGTTTAAGTGGATCATGCGTAGCCTCATCTATTTTCTACATCTCATTATTTCTGCATGTAGCGGTGGTTTGGGTTGGTTCTCTGGTGTGTGTGTGTGTGTGTGTGTGTGTGTGTGTGTGTGTGTGTGTTTTTGTTTTAACCGGTGTATCCAAGAATAAGGACCATTTTTGACCATTTATTTTACAGCCAATCATTATGATATTTAAGATGTTTTGTTGAGGTCGTAATTGACTTTATTGCACATTTTGTCCTCTCATTTAGCTGACAACAAAACACAGACCCTGGCTTTCTGCTGCTAATGCATTTCTGATCAGAAAATGTTGCATGAGTGAGGCTGGTAAATGATGGTGTAGTGCCCTCTACTGTTAGCACTCTCAAGTAAATCTTAATGAGTGAAACAAGAATAAAGCCTTCAAAAAGAGGGAATATGCTGGTCTTGGGTTCACGGCGGGGGTTATTTTGTTAAATTCCTGCTGTTTTAAACTTTCTTTATTTGACTTTGGATGTTTTGATGCGGGCTTCCTGCTTAATCTTTTTTTTTTTGGGTAACGTGTGGGTTGTGTTCTGACCGTCTTGCTGGCTTTTGGTGTTGATTTTTTCCCTGGAGACCACGGCACACGCTCTTTAGAGCAAAGCAGACATTTCACTAGAGTTCTGGCCTTTAATTACTCTAGCATTCTTAATTTAGATAAGGAACTGTCTTTGCGACATCTTGTTTTGTCAGCTAATTATACTTAGATCACGCCAGAGGTTAAAGAATGTCAAGAATAAGGTTAAATTTACAAACTGATCACTGTTCTTTCTAAGTGAGCATTCTACCATGGCATCTGCCTTCATATGCATATGTAGCATCAGTCTTATGCTGTATTGTCGATTCAAATGCTCATCTGCATGTCATTTTCACAGATTATCATACATTAACATACATTTCTGATTTTCTCCATTGAAAAAGCGCGGAGCAGAAATTCTCCATGCTCACATCTCTGTTGTGTCTCTCTTCGGCTACAAATTGCACCATCACACTTCTCCAAATTCACCAGTTCCATTTTTATTTAATTTATTGTTCAGCATTTTTGTTCATTTGCAATTCTGCTCATACGTTTAATTTTGTAGCACCCTGATGGTGCTATTTGACGTTTGCATGTAATCCTGCTATATATAATCCTATACACTCTAAAAAATGCTGGGTCAAAACAGCCCAATTGTTGGGTTTGTCCCTATTTTACCCAGCACGGGGTTGTATTTAACCCAGCATTTTTTAGAGTGTAGACTTAAAAAAAATATATCCTGGTCAAACATTGACATATGCTTAGTTCTTGACTGTCTTTAATTATAATTATAAATATATGTACTGTATTGTTCAAATGTTTGGGGTTGGTAAGATTTTTAATGTTTTTGAAAGAAGTCTCTTATGCTTACCGAGGATGTATTTATTTCATCAAAAGATATAGTAATATTGTCAGATATGATTACAATTTACAATAGCCGTTTTCTATTTAATATAATTAAAAATGTAATTTATTTCTGTGGTTGCAGAAGCTGAATTTTCAGCATCAATACCCCAGTCTTCAGTGTCACATGATCCTTCAGAAATCATTCTAAAATGCTGATTTGCTGCTAAAGAGACATTTCTTATCATTATCACAATTAAAAACGGATTCATATTTTTCTTTTTTTTTCTTTTTTGTGGAACGTGTGATACATGTTTAAGGATTAATTGAAAAGTTGTTGAACTTTCTATTTGATTAATAGAAAGTTCAAAATAACAGCATTTATTTACAATTAAAAAATATATATTTTTTTATAACATTACAGATGTCTTTACTGACACTTTGATAAAAATGTAATGTGTCTTTGCTGAATAAAAGAACACATTTCTAACAAAACAAAATCTTACAAAAAAATAAATAACTAAAATAAAATAAAACAACACAAACGTATGAACGGTAGTGTATATAATTATAAAGAGAATGATAAAATCATAAAATGTTATAAATAAAATGTTCTTAAATAGTGTCAAATTGAAAATGTTAAAAAAATGATACAGGTTAAAAAATGATATATCTAACTAAAGGTAATAGCACTTTATTACAAGTTAACAGTGTTTTCTTGAACTCGTGTAATTGATTTGAAGGCTCTAAATTCATGGTGTCTGTCTATCTAATATCTATCCAGCCTCTGGGATGACTGATTTAGAGTTTTCTGCAGATTCTTTTAAACAAATTCAGGAGTTCACCTCATTCTCCCCCGAAGGGTCCTGCGGTGTTGAACCCACCTTTGAATAGAACAGTTTGCCTGAGGCTCATTTACACTGCATGCTTGAAACGCATTGAGACTTTATGACATGAATGATATGAGCTGGTTATGGCCAACTCCTGCAGTATGTTTAAAACCAATTATGTGCCTCTATGTGTGTCCTTAAAATCTTAAAAGTTGAGTTTAGATGGGAAAGGGCTATTTCAGATAAGACCTCTGCTTATGTTCAGGGATGCATTTGTAAATCGTTGTGTTGTTGTTGTAGGCTACACTTTTTGTGAGTGAAAATAATTTCACATGGTTAGACTTGAAATTACAGTATTTCAGTATTTTGACATTTCTTGCCATTGTGTAAATAATGCTTGTTTATACAGTTACTTCAAATTATAGAATAGAAATATGTCCTTAAAACAAAAGCATACTTGTTTTTAAACAACACAGAGTACAGCATAACTGGAATTATTCAAAACGTGTAGGCTATTGATTTTTTTGTTTGTAATTGTAATTAAGTACCTAAAACAAATACTATACTTTCTCTATTCATATATACCTACGTCTAAGTATTGTATTACCTGCTGCTTCTGCCTCCACAAATTAGACCATGTATTAAAAGTATATTGCAGTATAAACAGATTCTTCTTTAGTTTTGCAGTAGTTTGGACACCTGGCTTGTTTTCCCTCTGAAACTTTTCGAGTCACGTTACTAACACCTGCACAGACATCATAAACTCACACACTGCAAGTTTTGAAGTACGGAATGTCTTTTTTGTTTATGTTTCACGAAAATCTGCGATGCAGAAGCAAAAGAAATGGACAAAAACCACTAAAAACAGCATCACTGATTGTTCCTCTTTGATCTGTATGGACTCATGCACATACTTTTTAGAAGCATTTTACTATTATGCCTTAATTAAAGGGGCCAGTGTGAGAAGTGAGAGCAACTGCGCACATCCAGCTGATGAAATTCTCCTGACATAACTGAATTGGCTAATGATGGTCTGATTCATATGCATGGATAATGTGCTGTATCTGGGTCACCTCATTAGCCTAGTTTTGATCGCCTTAGAATGCCAGATGAATATGCATCACACCTGTGAGTCTCTATAAACATGAACACTGCGCTAAACAACTCTCTCACCTGAGCACAGAGGCTCGAACTGAAATCACATCTGTCATCATAAGAATGAATTAAGATACTTTAACCCCGAGGAATAAATCTAAAGGAGACCCTCAGAAGATAAAACACGCTTTCAACAGGCATCTCACATCACCAGAGTATCACAGAGCGAATAGTGCACCATAACTCACTCGACCACATGCCAAGAAAAAGCTCTGAATATTACATATCGGCCTGGTGGATCACATATCAGGCATGTCCTACATATGGCACTTTGGTTTCCTCAAGTTGCCATTCAAAGTGACAGCTGCAGTGATTGATTTAAATAAAACCTACTAACTCATTAGCATACAAAGAAAGGAGTGTACCTTCAGCGAACGACTCTCTTCAGAGAGGTAGAACTGCTCCGCGCATGCTACATTAACCCTTGGAAATGATTTGGCTGCGATTAATCTTCACAGTTTCTCTGAATCATTAAAGATGGATGGGAATGATCAAAAAACGCTTTCACTTTATTTACATATTTCATCATCATCAGCGACTAGGATTCTAATCAGATGCATCCCTCAGTACCTTTGACGAAATAAATTGACTGCGGTTCAACGAAAGCTAGGAAATCTGACCTGTCGTACAAAGACGCTAACATGGTCAGTGTCACGCATTTGCTCTTTTGATTGGTGAGTGTGAAACAGTGCGAAATTTCATTTTTAATTTCCAAGTATATCAATAATGCATATATAACATTATATACAATAATATATTTTAATACGAATAAAATATAAATTATTTTTTAAATCCTAAAACGTATTTTCAGGTTTAGATGAATGATATTATTATTATTTTGTATTTTCGTCTTTTTTTTTGTTTGTTTTTGTGTGTGTGTGTGTGTGTGTGTGTGTGTGTGTGTTTAAGGATAGGGGCCGATGCCATTCCCTTAATTAATATTAGTTGATCATTTTTTTTAAACACGGGTTTTTATCAGATTCTTAAACTTTTAAATTTGTACATTTCTTATATCTTTGACAAGAGAAACTGGGCAAGAAATGATGAGCAAATGGGGTGCACATTTGGGAAATGTACAGTATAAGATGTCGTCCACATAGGCATCACAGCAGTGTTTTTAAGTTTAATGTTTCAACATTTTCCAACTGTATGTGACTCTGCAGTCGGCATATTCAGTTGGAAGACCAAGTTGGAATTTTTTATAAACACTTCAGCGAGTAAACCTGAGTTTGATACAATGGCAGAATATGGAATGCAAGACATCTTACTGATACCAAGTTATTTAGATATTGCGTATTGTAAATGACTATCCAGGGTGCGAGATTCCCAAAAACTCCAAACGAAACAAGTTTAATTCTGCATATTATATTGGGAATGCTTCAACCGTTTTTAACCTTTAATTAACCACAAATGTCTTTTGTATAAATATGTTTTCATGAGTTGACACTGTACTAGGGAAGACAATTTGGGTTGTGCAAGACAAACTCTGAAAAATACTTACAATAGCCAAAAAAAAAAAGAATTAGCAATTATAAACGTATTTCATTTTTACAAGCTGTTAAGCACTCTTGGGGCTACAATAACATGTAGCAATCTCTTGAACAAAATATATTTTTGTAACGAGCTAGCCATTTGTGTCTGTGCATTTGTTATAATAACAATAATATATGTGTCTTTCTGAAATAACGAACGTGATTCCCTTTTCTTTCCTATTCTCGCTTGCAAAGTTCTAATGAATGAAACGGAAGTTACCAGTGTATGAAAGAACATTTGACTCCTCTGAACTAAACTGAGCAGAAGTCGGAGCTAAACTTAAACTTCCTCCCAAGACAGTTGGGTATGTGAGTCAGCAGAGTTTCATGTGTTGGAAAGATCCTCACTGTAAATCTCTCCATCCCAAGAACGCCAGGCCTGAACCAACAGCAGCAGCTGGTCCGAGGGTTCATCTGATCCCACTGATAAAATCCCTACAACATACATTACCCACAAAACCCACTGGCAGAACATTGTATTTCATTGTATTTTCTGTTGTTTTCAGTAGAAAATATAAAGCATTTGCAGCTTTCTGAGAGCTATAAACAGTCCAAACTGGATTTCACTTAATCATCGCCGATATTTGTGAGATTATCTAAATAAAATAAGTATTTGAAAAATAAGTTTGAATTGAATAAAATAATAAGAATAAAAAATAACTTTAACTTTAGACTGTAACTGACCATCAAGTACTCTGTGATCATTTATTCAGAAATAATGAATTAAGTGCATTTTTTCTCACTCTTCTCTCTTCCTCGTTTAATAAATATAGACATCAGAGCAATGGTAAAATGGTCGGCGCACCGCTGGCAGCCAGGCAAGTCTTTGTTTTCACATTGATGACCGCAAAGTATTCATGAGAGAGCGCATTCAATACCTCTCAGGTTACAATTACATAAGACACAAGACATCCATTATGGCCACTGTCCTGCCTCACCACAAATTATCTCCATACAAGCAGTCTCTAATGGCCTGCTGTCAGAGAGGAGTTTCAAACCATTAAGCAATTTAAAAGGAATCCGAGCAAACAGAGATAAATCACATTCAGTCTTCTAACAGGGCCGTGTGTTCACAATCAGGAGAAATAGGTCGAGTAATAGCTCAAATGCCTTCAAGACGATAAAGCAGGAAAAGCATGAAGCAAAAAGTGAGGATATTAAGATATGCTTACATGTATATAGATATACATACATGCATACAGTTTAGCCTTGAATGAGCCAAAATAAAAATAGATGCTGGTGTCCATAGAGAAAATAATCATCTATACATAAAAAGCATTAATCCTAATAAAATCAAAACATATCATCATTCTTATAAAAAAAGGGACTAATGAACATCAATGCTTCATTCTATGCAGCACCATCATGCAAAATAAATAAAATGAATATAATAGTGTCTAACATAATGAAAGTAAAAAGTAAGTAAGGCATTGCTTACTAAGGTTTTGACAGTTAATGTGCATGTGTATTAATTTTTGTTATTTTCCAACATCTTTATTGAGTATATTGATTTCTATGAATTTATCATAAAGAGTGGGACAGTTTAAAGCGAGGCAAGCCAATTAACACCAAAGGGAATGGTAAAAATAATCATATACTTTGCTAAAACATAATGTTTGTGCTGTTTTCCCACCAGAAATGATGTTAATTCCTGAAGGATGATGTCATTGTAAATCCTGCTTTTGTAAATTTAAAGGGATAAAAAAAAAAAAAAAAAAAAACATGAGGTAGAGGGTAAAGAAATAAAAAAAAAACTGATTACAAGAAGTTTAAATGATTACATATTGGATATTCACAAAAATAAATATTTGTTATAAATATTTTGATAGAAATATACGCAAAATTTCTTTATAAACTGTCAGTTTTCGTGTTTGAACAGGGACATGGTGAAAATCGAACTCAAACTAAAATAGAGAAATGATTAAAATCCACTGAATTGTGGTGTTGTGACAAAACAAAACTCATATGACATGTGACATTTGAATATTTAAGGCGAGACACTGCAGGTGAATAGGGTAAAAACATTAACTACTAATTATCACCTTACTTACCCAGTTGATTGATTACATTGATAATTGCAAAAAAAAATTATATTACAAGTTTTCTAAAATGGTATGTTTAAATATGCAAATGATGCATTATTTCATTAAATATGTGCTAACGTGCATACATTTCTAGTACAAAAATCTGAACACTGCATGAAGTCAGTTTCAAAATGATTGTTTATTTTTATTTTTTTTGACATATTAGAGGCAAATATTTTTACAGAGGGCATATTGGGTATCTCTTTTTGTCATTCCATAATTCAGAAAATACTTTGAACAGCCAGAAAACAATATATTTTCACAATTTTGGGGGAAATAAACTGTTGTTTATAATCAAGCAAATTATATATGAACAATTCCCTCTGTAAAAAAACCTTCAGAATATAGACAGGAATAAAAATGTAAAGTTTGGTGTGTGTGAGTGCTACTGAAGTGGAGATTTATGGCTCAGTGTAGGAGAAAAAACTCATTTTGAGAAAACGGCCTTTAAAAATATGTAATTGTAATTGAAATCTATTGACACAAATAGATAAAATGCTATAAAAGAAACACTTAACAGTGTCTTTTGGATGTTTTCTTTCCACTAGTCTGAAAAAACACTTTATGAAAAGCCAAAAAGCCCAAAATCTCAAAATTGACAGTTGCATGAAAAAAACAGTGCTTTTGCCTGCAGTTTCTCCTCTTAAAACATATCTAATATGTTAAGACGTACAATGAAGGTATGAAAATTAAAATAATACGACTGACCAAGGCAGTAAGAAGCTGTTTCTACCCTGATATTTAAAATATCTGTAGACGTTATAACAAACTTTTAACAATTAAACTTCTGGACAAATCCCCACACAGTGTCCATAATCTCTTTAAACTGGATTATATTCTCCTGTTGTTGAAGACAATTGCCCTCCTTCTGTGCACTCGACAACTATTGAATCATGCATTGACAAACATCCAGTGGAATAATCACACAGTCAGTCTTGATTAAAGATTTTTGTATTGTTTAAATTGGAGCCAGCAGGACCGGGTCAGTGAATATTTGATTTAGGAATTTGAAATAATATGCAATATTCAGGCAATATGTGGGATTTCAGAAGAGTCCGTGTGAAGTGAGCATGTCCGCACCCCATGAGGCTGGATGTCTTCAATCAGTCGCAAAGTGGATTATCCCCTGCACTCCTAACAGAAGTTTAGAAGTTTCACACATAATTTCTTGTAATAAGCATTAACTCAGTGGTGGCTACAAGGAAGAGAAAAGAAGGAAAACGCGGAGGAAAGCGAGAGAGAGGGGAAAGAATAATGAATAAATTAGACACGCAGCAGGCTCGCCTTTCGCCAGAAAATTCAGTTCTTCTCAAGGAACCGCAGGGACACCAAATAATTTTTCTCACACCAGCACTGAGGCTGATCGGAAACTACATGCTTGACATGCTAATGCTGCTACACCTTGTGAGCAAAGGTTGCCAGAGACGGCAGAGGCCGCCACATCCGTTCAGTGTCAAAAGTGTCAAACCGTTCCGAGTTTCATAATATCTTTGCTTCATTAACCTACAATTTGCTGTTAGTTCCTGTTTTAAAACCAAGCTATGACAGGAAGTAACTTCATAACGGTACCAAAACTGCAATTCAGCACTGTTGGCGATGCTAGATTGGAGCTTGTAACTTTTTTAATGGTGCGACGTATTTTTAAATGTGTAAATATATCATTGAGTTTTACAATCGGGGCAGTTTGGCGCAAAAACAATGAGAATCGTAATTAGGATGACAACATTATACTTGAACGGATGCATTACAACTAATGAAAAAAATGATAACACTTTAAGGACTAGTTTTTGCTGTTAACTAGCATGCATATTACTAGGATATTAGCTGTTTATTAGTACTCATAAAGCACATATGGTTGCACTTTATTTTACAGTACATTAACTTGTACTTACAGAGTACTTATAGTGTACCTACACTGTAAAAAAAAATCAAGGTAACTACATGGTGTAGGGTTAGGTTTAGGGGTAGGTTCAGAGTTAGTACCTAGTTATTACCTACTAATTGTAAATACTATTATAAGTACATAGTATGTACATGAGTAACAGGACTGTAAAATAAAGTGCTACCGCACATATTAATGCCTTATCTGCAAGACCATATTTTAGATCCCTTAATCCACCCATACCTAAACTGATCAACTACCTTACTAATTATTAATAAGCAGCAAATTAAGCAAAAAAACTCAATCATTTTTTTAACTAGTTCACATTCATTAAAATGAACTTCCCAGTGCTACCTGAAAGAGATATTTTAGGACAGTCTGTTTGCGTCAGATGTGATGCTTTAAACTGTACAGTTGTGAATGCAATGCAATGTGACATATAAGACATTGATGCACCCTTTCAACATGCTACACTGCTATTTGTTGAAAAAAAGTCACTTGTTATTGGAAAAGCTCCAGTGTTTCGGAAAATATCTCAGCTAAGTTCATGCAACTGCCAATTGAAATTAGTAGTGCTGTTAATTTTAGTTACTTATTCCCCAACACTGAAGCAACAAATCAGGGTTTGTGACCTCTAAAAGCACAACTTTTCTGAATCATGCACCAAAGTAATCCACAAATATATATCTAATGAATATCCGCTTTCTTACCTGCACTGGGGTGCTGTGCATTGTGGCCAAGAGCTGGTTATGTTAGTGTGTTTGTCAGTGGGCTAGTTTGCTATGTGGCTTGCACTGACACACTCTTTAAGGTCCACTGTGAATAGAAGGCCTGTGCATAATAGACACTCCACGATAACAAAGACTGATAATCCCGTCTGCCCAACAGCTCCCATGTTGCGGGCCGACATTTTAAGGGCAGTTAAGTTGCTGTGTGGCGACACTGAATGAACTGTGGGTAGAGAGAGTCACCCAAGAAGCCATTATCTATGGCAAGCAGCGTCAATTCACATCAATTAGGGTCCATCCAAAGTGTTAGTGGTGAGGTTTCAAATTAATAATTAAATAAATAAAGCTGACCGCAAGTGGCTGTTATACAGCCCTTCAGTCATTTGAGTGAGTCCTCTGAGTATTTGCACAAAGAAAGCCAAAAGTGGCGGCCGGAAAAAGAGGCTTTGTTACTCTTTCCTTCCTTTTAGTTCTGTAGATGTGTGCAGATAGCTGATCGCTATCACTTTCATCAAACAACTGACTGATCAAAAGCATTTTTGGTTTATTCTTTTTTTTTTTTTGGTTCATTCAGACTCATGCAGGCAATCAGCTGAAGGAAAAAAAATCTAGGGATCATTCCAGGGCACTTTAAACATATAGGACAAAAAAACTGGATAGATAGATAGATAGATAGATAGATAGATAGATAGATAGATAGATAGATAGATAGATAGATAGATAGATAGATAGATAGATAGATAGATAGATAGATAGATAGATAGATAGATAGATAGATAGATAGATAGATAGATAGATAGATAGATAGAGGAAATCAAACTAATATTATGCACGGTTAGTTCTGAGAAAAGTTCTCAGATTATTTCTTTATAACTTGCAGAAAAAAAAAATCATATTGAGGGCAACATATGTAGTGCTATGCAATGTTTAATAAATATGCAGTGTTCCCCTCATTAACTTCGCAGTGTGGATTAATTTAATGAGTTGCAGATGTGATATAATATGCTGCATCTCCTTTAAAGAGAGAGACAACAAACTTAAACATATTTGTAAATCATGTTAAACATATTTTTCAAAAGTTCTATCCATTTCTTTGTGTGTAAAATGTTTTGAGTGAGGGAAAAAATTACTGAGTGCATATTTAACAGAACAGCCTGTTTCTTTCTAATGGATTTTGTCCTGATTTAATGGTTTTATTCCTGACGCGGGATGAGAGGATCCAACAAATACTGGTGAGGAAATTCGGCAAATTAAATTTCGACAAACAAAGCTGTAATTAACAGAAAGGTGTTCCCACACTCCCAAAAGCAGGTGTTAATGTGAGTTGTGTCTAAATAGTAAATGGATGCGACTTTAATGGATTCCCCCAGTTTGAATGTCATCAATATTCTCCATGGCCTGAGGCATACATCTGTACTAAATGTCCTTGATGAGGATCCAGTAAGTCAAGACCTGTCACTGAAACAGAGTATATAATGCCCAATGACTTTTAACATCATAATATTGAAATGTATTAAGTCAAGTCAAGTCACCTTTATTTATATAGCGTAACTTGGCAATGTTTCTAAGATGGAAGAATGCTGTTTTTGTAACATGGGAAATATGATATTAACTGCATGCATGTAAATATTTATCTTTATATATATGATTTAAATTTACATTTATAATAATAATAATAATTAGGAAAATGTTAGGGAATTTAATGAATTTAATAAGTCATAGCACAGTCATGAAAATATCTAGTTCTAACTCTTAATTACAGGCTCTAAAGAATGATGGTGTCTATAAATTGCTATTCCTGAGTGTAATCTCTATACAACTTTCAAAAATCCTGACTTAAAAAAGCAATGCAGTTAAGCAATATCCAATAATTTATTTGACTTGCAATACATTTTTACAGTAGGCAACAACCTTCAATTAAACAGCATTTTATACACACAACACAGGTGATACTGTGTCACCTTTACTACATACAAATACACATTATTTACCAATCTCTGCACATAACACACACAATACTTACAGTATAGTACAGTATTAAACATGCTGTGCCCATAATCAGTGAGTCAGTCATGAACACACGTGAGGTTGAGGGGAGAAAACTGAGGGCCTGAAATCAGAATTGTAGGAAATCACAGCAGCACAGAAATGAAGATTCCAAACCATCTGCTTGAAATGCCTGATAACTTTTGAATGCCAGGAAACATCAGAAGCTGTGTGTTATATCTCAAGTGAAAGCTAGTGAGAAGAGTTTGTCTTTATGGGGAAAAAATGCCTATGGCACTTTCCACAAATTTGGTACAAATTGGTGCCCTATGACTTTAAGCATTGCCACTTATGACTTTAAGTGGCATGATTTATTTATTTATTTATTTATTTATTTCCCTGTGCAAAGCTAGAAATGTTAGATACATTATTAAATAAAATCCTATTTATAATAATATCAAATAATATGATCAATTAAAAATAAATAATGTGTTATAAAACATATTTTCTTATTATTTTCATACCCAATAAGTAATAGAAATGTGTTTTACTTCTTAAGATTTTATCGAAAACAATTACGAATGTTATTATTTGAATTTATAGGAAATATGAGTTTGATCAATAATTACAAACCAACATTATTTCCAAACTAACTATCCCCTACCGAATCACAGCCTAATTTAGAATAAATCTGCAACCCTGTTACTTGCAATCCTGTTTCCCATTCTGTCATAGTTTTTTAATTTTTCATTAAGCATTAATTTTCTTTAATTTAAAAACAATGGTAATAATAAAATATATTGCTGCAGAAATCACAGAAATCAGGGTAACAGGGTTGCAAAAACTGCAAACTATAATTTTCTGACCCATTTGTGCAATCACTTTTAACAAACTATATCTATCTATCTATCTATCTATATATCTATCATCTGTCTGTCTGTCTATATTGATGTTTTATTAATATCCAAAAATTGTGAAACGTGAATAAAAAAATTCTAATGCAGAAAAATATTGGTAATATCCCAATATAATACTGGGAAAAGACAAAAAGCACTACAATCAAGTGACATATTAAATAACCATGATAGTTTCATTAATATTACAAGCCTACAGTATATACAGGTCCAAGAGAGCTGTATTTTACATTATAGGCATTTTATTAATGAACGAGTGATGGCAGTGTATAGCGGGTAAAACTCAGCTTTGATCTCTGAAGCGAAGGGACACGTGGATGGTGTGGACTCAGTGGAGACAATGATTTGTCCAACCAGGTGTCATCGTTCATAATGAATTCTGTATGCGTTAGGCAAGACGCCCAGTCAGAGGCACTTTTTGGGGCTTTCAAAAGATGAAGCCTGTCCTTTTAATGTTTAAATACACGCTGAACATCTGAGCTAACTTCAAGTTGACCCAAACAGGGAGAAAACACATATGAATCATTTAAAAGTGAAGGGAAAAAAGAGAAAGAGAAAGGAAAAGAGAAAAAGAAAGCTTGACGTCTGAAGAGTGTGTTTATATAAAACAAAATATGCATATTATGGAATAAAAAGCAACATAACAGCACTGTGAATGATATAACAGTTTGTGTATGAAGGAAAAAAGGGAATATCGTCTTCTGGGATGACATATTTAGATTCAGTTTTACTTAAAGCAGAAGCTTAAGCACTAAAGAATTCTCTTTTCTATCTACAGTACTCCAGAATTTCTTGAATCCATTTAGAGCGGTTTTCTCTTTTTGAAAGGGTTAGAGCCTCCTCTACTGGATCATAAACTACTCAACACAACCACTCAACACTCGAGAAACACATGGTCTGCAGGTCCCTAAAATTGTCTGTTTTATATAATTCATATGTTTCAATCACAAAACATAATCATATATCCAGAAGTGCGTTTGCATTGCCATTGTTAATTATGCTAGACTGTACATTATGTCAAATGAGTATAAACAAATGAGACAATCTTAGAGTGGATCGTTCATTCTGTCAGTATTTTCTTAACCTCAAATTGTTCAAAACAAAACAAAATTCCCATGAAAACTGCATTGAAAAACCACCATAAAAGTATAATTAAAGTGGCCCATCATACTGGTTGCTATATCAAAAGTTTTGTGAACAGGCCAAAATTTAAGGAACAGACCAAAATTTTAGTAGTGAATAAAAATATTTTAATAAAAGTCTTTTTTAAGCATTAATAATAATAATAATAATAATAATAATAATAATAAAACTATTACATATTATAACCCATTACTAAATGTAAGTTGAAACTACTCTATTAAGAACACAAACACAAGAGCGAAGTTTAGGTGTGCTCCTAAACATTGACTAAATAACGTTTTAGGAAGTAAACCAAAAGTGTGCCGAAGATTATTGGGGTTCTGGAACGGGATGTAGTTTGCCTTTGGGACACATTGGGGAGATTTGGTCCATACACAAGAAGAGCATGACCTGACATTCTTGGTAACATCCCGAATCAGGGCTGACACCACTATTTGTCAAGACTTAGAAGGTGCAGGAAATACCAGGATGCCCTGTTCCAATAGAGGTAGCATATAGGCCAATTTTATTAGGCGATCTCTTGATAGTATTAGTATGTATGTCGGACCTACAGGGCATGAGGGTGGAGGGGCCTCCTCCTTTTGAACTTGACGAATGTCCTCCTCAACATGCCAGAGGACCGGAGCTACAATACAGCAGGGCTGTATCATAGTATCGGGATAGTTGGGGATGTCTCCTCCTAATGGATTTGTGACAAGGCATCTGCTTTGATGTTTTTGATCCTAGGCGAGAAGAGTGTGTGAAATTAATTCTGGGAAAAAAACAGGGCCCATCTGACTTGCTGTGCATTCTACCGTATGGCTGTCCTGATGTACTCAAGGTTTTGTTGGTCAGTGAGGACGAGGAATGATTATTGAGCTCCCTTCAGCCAGTGCTTCCACTCCTCCAAGGCCAGTTTTACTGCCAAGAGCTTTCTATCACCCACATCATAATTGCGTTATGCTGATGAGAGTTTCCTGAAAAAAAAGGCACAAGGAAAATATTTTCTGTGGACAACCTTGTCTTTGCGAGAATATTGCTCCCTGATCTACTTCCCTGGATAGGGTAATCGGTCTCGTGACTCTCGTCAAATCAAATTGTGCTTAGAAAACTTTAAAGGGGTCATATGACATTGCTAAAAAGAACATTATTTTGGCGAGGTGTGCTCTGATTGGCCAGCTATCCAGTGCGTTGTGATTGGCCGAATACCTCAAGGGTGTGACGGAAATATTATGCCCCTTACCATAATGTGATGCCATGTCCCGGTGTGACGAGACAAAACCAGTAAAACCCATTATAAACGAGGCATTGCATCGGGTGGGTACATAATTACTGATTATAATGACTTATACTGTCTTTTTACGCGTTGCGCTGCGTATCGTGCTGCGTAAACATAAAACCATGTCAGTGGCAAATTCTTTAAATATGAAAACGTACTTACAGGCTGTGAGTCAGAAGCGCCAGACTGTCCTTGCAATGTTGGAATTGCCCAACTTTATAGAAAGAGACACCGGCGTTGTAGGCTACTCTCCCAGGAAACAGTCCTCGTCCTCCATAAAATGCGCTGCACACATCTGAATATTTGGGTTGAACTGTTCCGGAACAGTGTTGTAAATACAACTTAACCACTGATTTCTAGTTGTGTTCTCTTTTGGAAGACCAAACAAAGTAGCTTCGCTTTCATAATGAAACACACAGTATCTCCACAACATGGTGGCGGCGGCAACAACAATACTACAGCGAGAATCAAAGTTACACCTTCTTTCTTTGCGTGAACATTTGGGCGGCATTATGCAGATCTTCCCACACAGTGACGTAGACATGTGGGGGAGTGTTAGAATGAGCCGTTTTAGGTAGGCGTGGTTGACTCTTACATTTTATAAAGAATATCTCTTTGGATTTTAGACTTTAGTCTTTGCACCTTTACAGGTCTTCTTTATGCCCCAAGAGCTCCAAAGAGAAAGGAAAAATTGAAATCGCATCATATGACCCCTTTAACCGCCAACTGGTGATAATCATGGCTGCTGGAAGTGCATTCTGCTTACTATCACCCACATCATAATTGCGTTATGCTGATGAGAGTTTCCTGAAAAAAAAAAAGGCACAAGGAAAAGATTTTCTGTGGACAACCTTGTCTTTGCTAGAATACTGCTCCCTGAACGAGAACGGACGTTCTTGCTTACTGCTCTATGCTTTGCTCCCTATTTCTGTACTTTTCTCTGATTTTTCTAAGAAATTCATTTTAAACCTTTTAAATCAATTTTTAAATAATTTTCAAAGTTTTAAAATTCCTTGTTTTATTGTTGTGATAATTTTTTTATTATTATTTTCTTTTCTTTTATGTAAAGCACTTTGAATTACCATTGTGTATGAAATGTGCTATATAAATAAACTTGCCTTGCCTTACTAAATGGTCTGTTTATAGGCTAGCCTATCTACAGGGCCTGAAATTTGTCATGAGGTTTCGAGGGTATTGCGTACAATCTTACTGTAATAACTTGCACAAGTGTCACGTTTATAATGCAGTAAATTCCACTCCCATTTTCTTCAGTATATAAAGAGACGCGCGATCTGCACTCCCACATCTCTCCCTTGTGTGGGTCCTGCAGCAGTCACTTGGAGAAGTCGGCTGCTTGTTGACTCCTGTTGAGTTTTAGCGAGCGATGAGCGCTGTGAGAATGTGTGTTGGGGACACTCTAAACACTTGAAATGTGGAAAAACAGCTTACCATGGCTTAATGTACTGAAATTGGAGGACCAGATTCAGTATGCACCTTATTGATGAGCCGTGGTGTTTTTATACTGCATTTCTGTCAGCACATGATGTAATAAAACGGCATCTCATTAACAAAGTTTTTTGTTTGATGCATTTTATACAATCCACCTTCATTTAGTAAGTGCATTCGTGCAAAAACATTTTTTCAAGTTCAACACTTTTTGTTTCATTCAGTTGTAGATGCTGCTGATAGAGCAGGTTATTCATCAAGACCGCTGTGTGTGTGTGTGTGTGTGTGTGTGTGTGTGTGTGTGTGTGTGTGTGTGAGTGTGTTTTCTTTTGAAGTATTTCCCCGAAAATACTTCCCTATTTAATGCAATTTTTTCCTTTTTTCCTTTATCAGCATAACAATTTGAGTAAATGTAGCTGTATAAAAGGTAGGGGATGATGTCCCCTTCTAGAATATATTGAATAATACATAAGGAATTGCTGCTTTCATATATTGAGAAATATGTGACAATATACTTTATAATATATAGATGTACATGTGATAAGATGGTCACCGTGATTTTACCAAGTAAGACATGTTCCTGGATCAACATCTTTTGTTGATCCTGGATCAACATAACTGTCCAAAAATA
>NW_015537935.1:230365-231955 GCF_001515605.1 Sinocyclocheilus anshuiensis | reverse complement strand
GGAATGTTGTTCCAGGATCAACAAGGATGTTGATCCAGGAACATGTTGTACTTGGTGAAATCACGGTCACCGTGATAAGATATGGTACTGCATGTGTAAAATATATTGAAAATATATTTACTCATGCAGTATATACACACATATGGAATCTTATGTTTAACAATCATTTACATTATGCATGTTTCATATTTTAAAATATAGCTTGTCTACAGTAGCATAAGCACACCTGCTCATACTAAAGCAACAGACTACCATTACTTTTTAAATAACGTAATATATAGTCTTAATGGTATTCGGCCAATCATCAAACTAACAACAGGCTCTACTGTTCAGCACAATAGTAACCCCACAAATTTACACAAACCAGATACCCTTTAAATTTCTAAATATTACAACATTAAATACTAACAGATCTCCCTCTATAATAATATTGAGAAAAAAACACACGATATAACACTTAATATGATTTTTTTTACTCTCTTTTAACAGTCAGAAGCAAAGCATACTGGGAACTAGAAATCTGCTGTAACACATTTCATGAATGTGTGTATATATGTGTGTACATACATTCACATTTATATGGGAAAATGTATGTGCAATATATACTCAATAAAGGAGAAAACTTTGTGAACATTAGATGTATTTTGTCTTCTTTTCTAAATATATTTGTCTCAATATATAGCCAAAGATACAAAGATGAAAGAAATCCGCACTCCTCCAAATGCAGCTAAAAAAAGCTTATTCCATTTTGTGACGAGTGGGGCGGGGCCGAGAGGCATGGGAACGGAGCAAGGCTGGTAGAGTAAATGCTAATGGGCGACACCTGCGCCACTCACCGGTTTCGAGTCTCACAGAGGAGCTCCAGAAGGATAAAAGGAGGAGTGACGACAGTGTTGGACGCTCCGTTCCAACGGCTCTCGGCCCCGCCCCTCTCGTCACACATTTATTGTTCAGAGGTCACAAAAATATGTAGAAAGAAGTGCAAAAAGTGCAAGTGCAGAACGTTTTCGGGTATTAACCCTTCCTCAGTGCCATGTGCTACCAAGCAACACCTGCGCTCATTAAAACATGTATTACCGTAATACCATCTAGGGGTACATCATTAAAGGGTTAGTTCACCGCAAAATGAAAATTATGCTGTGTTTTACTCACCGCAGTTCCGGGGGAATGACGTATGAGGTCAGCGCTGCGCATGTGCCGTTCAGAAGTGACGCACACGGAGAGATCGAAACAAAACAACGGTCACTAATTAGAAGTACAAAACGAGGATTTGTAGAGAAGAATGTCGGAGGATTTCGATATAAGCCAAGAGGAGACTTGTTTTCCTTTGCTAAAGTAAGGAAACTTTGCTTCTTTTGATCCTGTAAACAAATGTTGGTTTTCACGAGATGCACCTGGCGCATGCGCAACGCTGAACTCATTATAACTCCGACTGGATTCGTCTGAAAGAAGAAAGTCATATACACCTAGGATGCTTCGAGGGTGAGTGAAACGCAGCATAATTTTCATTTTGTGGTGAACTAACCCTTTAATGTAGCTAAGTACAGTATATGTCATGCCTTATTTTAAATTTCCTAATACTTTGAAATT
>NW_015537935.1:229412-230246 GCF_001515605.1 Sinocyclocheilus anshuiensis | reverse complement strand
TATATATATATATATATATATATATATATATATATATATATCTTGAATAGTCTTAACTGATAACTCAAAGCAAAGTCGAATAATTAGTCCCTGTTTTACTGGAAGAAACTCTCAAGCCCAAATAATTTAAAAAGCAGTGCTTTAAAAATTCACCAAAAACAATTCCTTTGCACTCCAACAATACAGCTATCATTTCATCTGAATTTGCCATCGGTCTCATATGTATGTATGCACACACAGGAGCATACTGGCAAGTGGAACGCATCCTCTTGCAGGCTCAGAAAGTGTCTTTCTCACTTCTTGCTTTCAGGTTTAAAATGAGCTACATGTCACAGGAGAGCAAATGATGCATTTGTCCACACTCGCTGCCCATGAGGCATGTGCAAATTCGCAAGAAAAGTGGTTCTCAAAATGGAAATACTGCCCTTAAACTGCAGGGAATATGGATTAGTTCAGTCAGCTGTGGTGAATCTCAGGCAAAGACAGGCAAGACAAATATATTTATGAGTCTTTGAGGCAGGAGGGGCAGTGCTTTATAAGGACTGGTCTTTGAGTGCTTACTCATCTTGAAACTTCAGTCCCAGAGAAAACCGCAATATACAGTTTAATTTGTTTAGTTTCACAACCATCAATTTGATCCTCAAAGACGGTCCAGACTTCACTACAGCGCCAGTCTATTTCGCTGTGGCTGTATGATGTAGGCTCACACGCCAAAGTTAAAGGGATCTAGGTGCAGCTTTATTTGTGAAGGCGAGACAGAGGACATGAACAAAGACAACCATGAATACTGATTTACCAAACCATACTGCATAAAGGACAAAACACTATAATGCT